>NW_006159577.1:1898932-1902628 GCF_000334495.1 Tupaia belangeri chinensis
ATATATATATATATACACACACACACACACACACACACACACACACACATATATATATGAAACTAGGGCCAACTCCATGGCACAGCCAAAATATGTCGCTCAGAAGAAACTGGACCATAGTTCAAATCCCTGGTCCGGTCTGCCTAAAGCACTTCAGGTGCACCTGTGAGTATGCAGAATCCAACAGCCTGGGATACTAGACGGAGAGGATTGTGATATGACCAGACCCTGTGGATGGAGCTTCTCTCTCACACACACACACCCACTCTCTCTCACATGTGCACACACATACTCTATTACAAAGAAAGAAAGAAAATGTTCTGATTAATTGCATTTTCTGAATCAGTGCTAATGTGAAGACGTGTGATATAAAAAGAATCCAGAAGAGTATCAGAATAAGGGAGACAAGGGTCCAACCCCAGCTCCTCACTCACCAGTAGTGTGGCCTTGGGAAAGTCACCTTAAGTCTTTGAGCCTCAGCATCCCTCATGTGTAAAATTGGGAGAATGCTAGTCTCTCTCTTAAGGGGCTACTGTGAGGAGTAAAGATGCATACCAAGTGCTTAGGCTAGGCACTATGACATGTCAAGGACAAACATTTGTGCCACTTTGTTGCTGCTATTGTTGTTTTTAATGACTCTTCTGTTTTGTGTCTGTCAGAGGCCATGTTGAAACACCACAAATCGAGTCTGATCAATTAAGTAGTATCAGATGGGAAGAGATCATGAGAGTACTGAAAAAGTAGCATCTCCATCTATACTCTAAAACGTAACATATATATGTAAGAATTACAATAGCAAAAGGCACTTATTCTGCAAATGAACTGAAATGTATTTTTTTTCTCTATTTTTTTTGAGAGGTTTTTGCCATAGGGTGCGTGTGCTCGCCAGACAGACAGAGAGAGACAGAAAGTGAGAAATCACCCCCCTAGGGGGATGGCCACGCTACAATCCCTTCTCCTCCATGCTCCTCTCGGGATCTTGGGCATGCATGCACACGTGCCCGGCATGAGTTTTAAACTACCAGGTCCGGGACTCGAACCAGCGGTCGACTACATGGGAGTCCAGCGACATAGCCATTACGCTAACTGCTGGTCCCTGAAATGTATTTTTAAACACTTTCCCTTTGACATTTGTTGTTGTTGTTATGGAAAAATACCTCTAGGGGACCAGCAGATGGCGTGAACAGTTACATTGCTGGATTCCCACACGGTCAACTTCAGTTTGAATCCCTGACTCGGTAGCTTGAAACTCACGGCAAGCATGTGTGCTCGCATGCTCAAAATCTCAAGAGAGAATGGAGGAGAAGGGATTGCAATGTAGTTATCTCTCTGGGGTATGTGTGTGTGTGTGTGTGTGTGTGTGACTCTCGCTTTCTGTCTGTCTGGTGAGTATATGCATGAAAATGTCTTTTAAAAAAGAAAAGAAAAATACCTTTAGGGAGCCAGCAGGTAGCATGGAGGTTAAGGTGGATGGATCTCATATGGCCTACTGCATGGTTCAAGTTCTAGACACAGCAGCTTGAAAAACATGGTAGGTACATACGTGTGCCTAAAATCCTGAGAGCATAGTGGAGGAAGAGGAATTGCAGCATGGCCATCCCCATGGCGGGGGTGGTGGAGGTGGTGATTTATCACTTCTCTTTTCTCTCTTTCTGCCCCTCTCTATATCTCTCTCTGCAAGCCCAAGAAAACTAAGGGGAAAACAAGCCTTTTGGGGGGTCAGCTGGTGGCATGGTGGTTAAGGCACTGGTTCCTACATGGCTGACTGTGCGGTTCAAGTCCCAGACCCAGTGGTCTGAAAAACACACTGGGTACATGTGTGAGAGTACCCTAAATTCTGACTGGAAGGAGGAATGATGGGAGGGAGATTGTGGTGTGAACACATCCCATTGGTGGGGTGCTTCTGGCTCTCTCAGATGAGTGCACACACTCTTTGGTAATAAAAATAAAAAACGAAGGTGGACAGGGGCCAGTCCGCAGCCTAGTAGTTAGGGCAGCTGGATCTCATTTCGCCAGCTGCACAGTTGGAGTCCCAGACCCAGAGGCTTGAAAAACATGCTGAAGAGGCCAGCAGATGGCATGGTGGTTATGGTGCTGGGCTCCCACATGGCTAACTGTGGTTCAAGTCTTAGACCTGGCAGCTTGCTTTTCCTTTCTCTCTCTGGTGAGTACATGTGCCCTGTAGCAAATTAAATAATAATAATAATAAATAAAATTAAATAATTTTTAAAAAAAAGGAAGAAAGAGAAAAAACATGCTGGGTATAGTGTGTGCCTGAAATCCTAAGAGGAAAAACAAAAGAGAAGGTATTACAGAGTGACCGTCTCCTCCTGGGGGTGCTTTCTCACTTTCTCTTTCTTTCTCTCTCTCTGTCTCTCTCCAGGTAGTACACATGCCCTCAGACAAAACTTTAAAATAAAATAGAATAAAAATATGGCTCAGTGGTGTGGTGGTTGGGGTGGCTCGATTCCACATGGCCGACTGACTACACGGTTGGAGTCTCAGACCCCATGACTTGAAAAACACACCAGTACATGTGCATGCATGTTCAAAATCTTGATAGGAGGAATGCAGGAAAAGGAATTCTAGAATGGTCATCCTCCATGCAAGGTGCCTACTTACTTTCTCTCTCTCTTTCTCTCTCTGTCTGTCTCTGTGTGTGTCTCTCTCTCGTGAGCACAAGTGCCCTCTGGCAAAAATTTCAAAACAGGGGTCAGCAGGTGGCATAGTGGTTAAGGGGCTGGACTCCCACATGGCTAACTGTAGTTCAAGTCCCTAACCCAGTGGCCTGAAATTCACACCAGGCACATGTGTGTATGTGTCCAAAATCCCAAGAGGAGAATGGAGAAGGGATATGGCACGGTCATACCCCTGGAGGGTTGACTTCTCACTTTCTCTCTGTCTTTTTCTGCCTCTCCAGAGAGCACACATGCCCTATAATAAAAAAATCTTTCTTAAAAGAATATTCAAGGGGGGACCAGCAGGTGGCGTGGTGGTTAAAGTGCTTGGACGCTCCCAGAAGGCCGACCATGGTTCGAGTCCTGGACCTGGTGGTCTACAGTCTCACTTTTCTTCTCTCTCTCGCTCTCTCTCTCTCTCTCTCTGTGTGTGTGTGTGTCTCTCTGGTCAAATTAAAATAAATGAATGAATAAATAAAATTTAAAAATTATTTTTTTTTAAAAGAATATTCAAGGGACCACCAGATGGTATAATGGTTACGTTGCTGGACTCCCATGTAGTCGACTGTAGTTAGAGTCCTGGACCCACTGGCATAAAACTCACTCTGGGAGTGTGTGCGTGTGTGCCCAAAATCCCAAGAGGAGAATGGAGATGGGATTACAGCATGGTCATCCCCCTGTGGGTGATTTCTTGCTTTCTGTCTCTCTGTCTCTTTCTGTCTTTGGCAAGTGCACACATCCTGTAGCAAAAATCTCTTAAAAAAAACCCCTCAAAACAGGGGTCAGCAGGTAGCATGGTAATTAAGTGTTTCCCTCTCTGGTCAAATACAAATGAATGAATGAATGAATGAATAAAGTCAAGTAAAAGAATTCTTTAAAAAAAAAGAAAACCTCAAAACAAATAGAAAAATACCTTCAGAATAGTAATGAATATAAAATTACTACAAAGTCTGTAAGACAAAAGTTATTTTACAGGGGGAACCAGCAGTTAGCGTAATGGCTATGTCGCTGGACTCCC
>NW_006159577.1:1902801-1905747 GCF_000334495.1 Tupaia belangeri chinensis
AGCGCATGCGCCCTATAGGGAAAACCTCTCAAAAAAAAAAAAAAAGTTATTTTACAGGACCAGCAGGTGGCATGGTGGTTAAGGCACTGGACACTCCCACATAGCTAATCATGGATCGAGTCCTGGACCTGGTGGCTTGTTTTCTCGCTTTCATCTCTCTCTGTGTGCCTCTCTCTGGTCAAATTAAAATAAAAATGAATGAATAAATAAAATTGAATAGTTCTTAGAAAAGTTATTTTACATCTTTTTTATATTGTGATAAAATATACATAATGTAAAATGAACCATTTTATCCATTTTTAAGGGTATAACTCCGTGGCATTTACTGCATTTATGATGCCATCCAATCATCACCATCCATTTTTCAGAACTTTGCTATCATCCCAAACAGAAAGTCTGTACCCAGCAACTAGTAACAGCACATTCCTCTTCCACCCAGCTTCTGGCAACCCCCATTCTACTTTCTAAGATTTTTCCTGGTCTAGGAACCTCATATAAATGGAATCATACGATATTTTTTCGTGTGTGTCTGGCTAGTTTCACGTAGCTTGTTTCCAAGGAAGCTCCCAATGCTATAGCATATGTCAGAGTGTCATTTCCGTTAAAGGTTAAATAGTATCTCATTGCATATATAGACCACATTTTGCTTACCCATTTATCCCTTGGTAGACACTTGGGGTATTCCCCTTTTGCGAATAATGCTGCTATGAGCATGAGTGACTAATATCAATCTGAGTCTCTACTTTGAATTCTTTGGGGTATCTACCCAGAAACGGAACTGCTGGGCTTATAACAATTCCATGTTTAACTTTTTCGAGCCATTGTTGGACAGTTTTTCACAGTGGTTGCACCGTTTTACACTCCCACCAGCAATGCAGATGGGTTTCCATTTTTCCATGTCCTCATCAACATTTGTTTTTTTGTTGTTTTGTTTTGTTGATAATAGCCATCCCAGTGGATTCCAGGAGGTACCTCCTCCTGGTTTGGATTTGCATCTCCCCAATGACTAGTGATGCTCAACCTCCTTTCAAGTTCCTATTAGCCTTTTGTATATCTCCCTTGGAGAAATGTCTATTCCAGTCTTTGCCTAAATCTGAACTGGTTTTTGTTTTTGTTTTTGTTTTTTTCTTTTTTTGCAACATCTTTAAAAAAAAAAAATTGGAGTCTGGTTATTGACACGTTGGGGACCGGTGGGCTCAGTGTTTTAGAATACAGGGTGTCAGGTTGAAGTGAGAAATAATTTTCAGCTCTAAGGATACTTTCTTTTTAATGTGCTCAAAACAAAGAACATGGCATTTTCTGAATTTGTATTTATAGAGCACATGAAAGTTGAACAAGTGATAACAAAAAACCAGCTGACTTTTGTGGTTTCTCCGTGAGAATAGACTACCACTCAAAACCAAAGACCTGTGAAATGAGGAAGCAGAAAAGCTTTACATAGAGTTATAGTATTTGCCTAAGAAACTCAGAAGAGTAGGTTCTGATAGCCCAGTAGCCTGGAGGTGGATCAGGTCAGTTCATAATTATGGACTGACTGAGGCGCCACGACCTTGAGGTTGAAAACCGTTGGGAAAAGGAGAGCCTTGCATATAGGTTTGTGGGGGTAGAGGATAGCCAGATGCTGGAGTCTGCCGGGGATGCATGCCTGGTTTTTCCACCCCGCTGAGCTGTAGCTGGCCAGGCCGGGCCTATTAGAGTCTTGTAAAAAAAAAAAAACAAAACGTGCTTCAGACATCTTAGTAACTGAATTACGTGAACTATCCTAGCTGGTGCGAAAGACCTGGTGCCTCGCTGCTATCACAGGTAGGGTCTGCAATTGAGTGTTAAAATCCTGTTTAATTATAAAACAATCATGAGAAGCCACGGCCTGGCTGCACGATGGCCGCTTCCGAGCGCGCTTTAGCAAACAAGCAGTGAGCACTTATTCCCTGCTGCGGCCTGGGGCAAGATTTAAAAAACATTAATAGACTGAGGCCACGCTCTCTGGGATTCAGAAAAGGGTTCAGCGGATCGCTGGCCCCTTGTCTGGCCCCAGGACTTTGCTTTAAGTTTCCTGGGCTCTGTAAGGTGTGGGACAGACACTTGGAGTTCGCTTAGAGGCCAAGCCGCGCGACTCGGTCCTTGCAGCCTTCAAAGGCCAGACCTTAGACTCCTCCCCAAGCCCTTTCTGCTCAACATCTCAATCCTGTCCCTAACGTCTTAATATAGTTTTATAAACAAATCCAGCCTCAAGGGTTCATTCCAGAGCACAAGGTGGTTCTTGGAGGGCGCGCGGCCGAACTCAGGGAAAGTGATATGAGAGACTGGGGAGGTGCCCTGAGGAGCAGGGAAAAGAGCCCCTAGTCCCCCAGCCAGCTCCCTTCCGGAGACCTTGCTCAGACGTCGCAGGTCACGGGCATGGGATTTCGTTCAGGTGCTGTCTGGCCGCGATTTCTAGAGGTTTTGTATCCAGACTCCAACCCTCGGGACATCAAGACCGCCTAGATTCTGGGCCGCCGAAGGGCGCTGCGAAAGCCCAGGACCACGACTCTCGGGCCCGCAGGCCGCAGGGCACCTCGGTCCCGCGAGGTCGGGGCTCCCACACAAGGCACGGTTTTAAAAATAACCCTGGCGAGATCCAGGCAACAGGAAGGAACATATTTTCCCCCTAATGTGTAAAAATGTTTTGCTTCTTGTAGAGAACACAACCGCTGCAAGTTGCAGCACATAGGGACCCCTCCCCGCGCACCCACAGCCATCGCCGCCTCTCCGGCATGGTCTCCGGGATCTGGATTTGGGGAGCGCAAGTGCCCCCTGTGGCCGGCCCGCGTCTGACCCCGCGGGACTGAGAAGGCAGAAACGACCGGCACGGGGGCCCAGGAGGAAGTTGGAGCCATGGGGCCGGGAAAGGGACAGGTCGGCGCCGCGGGCCTAGTGGGGGCTGTGGGGGCGGGGGCCGCGCCAGGC
>NW_006159577.1:1906853-1907208 GCF_000334495.1 Tupaia belangeri chinensis
GCCGCGCCTGGGCCTCACTGCGCCACTGAAGGAGGAAAAGGAGGAGGGCGAAGGACACGGAGCCGGCATCCGAGGACATCTTAGGTCCGCGCCCCCGGCCCGGTGTTCCCATTCGGCCCCCGGGGGTGGACGCCGGACCGGGGGTCCTTATCCACAGTCCCCCGCCATCGATTGCGCCCGCTGGCCGCTGTTTGCGCCAGGATTTTTGTTGTTGTGATGAGAGTTGATGAATGCGAAGTAGGCGGTCACCTTCCTTCCCATCAGGATTGAAAAAAAAGGAAAGAAACCCCGAGCGCGGCGGCGTCCGGAGGGCAGAGGCAGCGGCGGCGTCTCGGCGACGGTTTCCTAGGCACCC
>NW_006159577.1:1907967-1945174 GCF_000334495.1 Tupaia belangeri chinensis
CCGGACGGGCCAGCGGGGCCGAGGGGAAGAGCCTTTCTTTCTCTCCGTCGCTCTCTCCCCATGCCCCGGGCTAGTTGGGCTGGGACGCGCGGGAGCCGGGTCGCTCCTGGGCCTTTCTCCAGCAGGAGGCTCAGTGGCATGGTCAGTCTCCTGCAGCCCTTACCGCTCCCCGGGGCTCGAAGGCCGCGGGCCCAAGAGCTCGGCGCGGTCACCGCTGGCCGCGCCGAGACACGCGAGCACACCCCTCCCGTGGCTTGCTTTCCGCCGGCGACGACGATCGTGGCCACGGAGTGTGCGTGTGCGCGCTAGTGTTTGTGGTTATTTTCCCTCACCACCCCCAGTACTTTTTCCGGAGGCGGCCCAAGCAGCAGTTGGCGCCTAGGAACCCCACGTTTAGGATTTTACAGGAGAGAGGAGGAATTTTTTTGCAGAAATCCCCGCTGGCTCTGCGTGCTTGTAGTGCAGGCTGCTGGCGGTGGCCTACGTCGTCACGCCGGGTTTCCTTGCCCTTTCCGGGGTTAACAGATCTTTCTGTGTATTTCTCCTTTTTTTCTTTAAAGACTGGAGATCGGGTTAAGTTCTTAGAGAGTCAAATGCGAGTGGCTTGAAGGGTAGACAAGAGAATTCTATTCTATAAATATGCATTGAGAATTTAAAATGCTAAATGCCTTATTTGCAATTCTGTTGGATATTCTAGAGACTGGTATATTTTTATCTGACATGGATAATTTTAAGGGGACGTTATATTTTGGGGAAGTTTACAAAGTGATTCTGCCTTTTAACTTTGACAAAATATATCAACTTTCGTACCGGTCTTTAAAAGGGAGCTTCTCAGTTAGGTGCATGGGTTCAAAGACAGTTTAAAAATTACCTCGTGTTCAGTACCTAATATTGCTGTTCTGCCTCTAGGGTACTCAGAGTAGAACTAGTTCTCACGTTCTTCGGAGAATTCTGCTGTTTTGAAATCTTTTTTTTTTTTTTTTAATCTTTTACATTTCGAAGTAATGGGACTTTAAAGGACCTTGTTTTTATAATCGCTTGATTTCAAAGAGTACTTCTTAACAGCAATTATAAAGTAATATTCAGAATGCTAATTAAACATTTTCAGTCAGAGCTTTAATATTGAAACAGCATTTCTTTTTCTTTTTCTTTTTTTTTTTAAGTAGCAAGGACTGTATCTTAGAGTTGAAACACTATAAATATCCTTTTGTCTGGCATCAGATCTCTGAACTGCTCTAACACTCTCCTGGAAAAACCCCCAGTGCTCTTTTTATTGCCCCCAAAAGAAAAGTTAATGAGATGGTAGATTTCAAGCAAAAAAGCAGGCCCTCCTTGCAAAATATGCTTACAGTTGCCATTGAAGTTGGATGTTAGCCGTGAATGCACTTCCCTTTAATGAAACCAGTTTAATCGTTCACACTTGATCAAGTATAACATGACCAAACAAAGGAAATAAGCCAGCATATTTCTGTAGAGTATTGAGAGGTTTAGTGTAAGTGTTAATGTTGGGTCGCCTTCCCCCCCCCCAGTTGAAGGGAGAGAGGGAATTTATGGCGCTGATTCGTTTTTCTGTGCCCCAGGGGTAGGGGTCTCCCGTTATGTTCCTGTGGAAAGCAGTTATTAGAATGAAAAGATCTTGGGTTTGGAGCTATTTTTTGAACCTGAAAAGGTTCTTTTTGGTTATCTTCCCGGCTTGGGAAGATAAGGCTAAGGTATATATTGTGTTCCCCTTTCTAATTGTACTTAGGAAGGCAGACTGGAGAGTGGTAGGGTGGTGCGGATTGCCTTCAGAGCTCTGTGAGTTATTTATGATTTCACATGGGATCTTTGAAACTGACCCTTGAATGTGTGTTATGGGGGAAGGGGCATAGTGCATTACCTTTCCTTAACTGATTTAAAAAAAAAAAAAACCTTTCTTAAAATCCATTTCCTTGCTAGGCATGAGTTGCAACTTCTGTGTAAGACTTACTCATCACTCGGAAGAAATATTTGCAAAGTATCTCTTTCATGTTAAGAAAGTAAAAAGCCTTGGCCAGTTAAAAACAAACCCTACTGCCATTGTGAAAACACACCAGTGACATACTTTGTGAGATATTTTAGCCTTTTAAGACTGGGGCACACCTGTTCCTGTCCCTGCCTAGTTGAGTTTGCTTTCCCTGGCATTGTTAATCTGGTCGTGTACACAAGATGAAATGGTAAAACTTACCATCTGTGTAATTATTAACTAGTGCATCAGTTACCCTTTCAGGGAATAATCAATAACTTCACTCTTGACTTTTAAAACTCCAAACAAAAATCCTATTCATAAGTCTAGGAAATGTTCTAAAGAGAGATTAAATAAACAGCTAGCGACAACAGCAAGCGAACCGTACAGTCAACCTGCAACTCCTCCAGTGTTTTGAGTAACTAGCAAGGAGGTAAATAATGTCGAGTGTATAAGACAAGTACTGAACAAACAATGTGCTGGATTTAAAAATGCTCAACTGTTAAAATACAAATGCAAAGGGGGCAGGGGCTGGCTCACACTACTTGAAATCCTTGAGACTCACTGATTAAAAAATGAAAAGGACACCGAAGAGGACACCTCAGGGAGCAGCCCTGCTGCGATCTCGCGCCAGAATGCCATTTGCCAACAGTTCCCTAACATCATGAATCATTTTTGAAGGCAAAGTTATACCCTTTGCACTTAACGCTTTCCCTAAATGGAAAAATTTTAAAGAGTTTACAGCAACGGTAGAATGGCGACCCCCGTTGTCATTTTTTACCACTGTCATTTCAATATAGAGGGGCTGTCATCATAATGTATGTGAGTGCAGCCTGGGTCCCTCTGTTAATAATCTTCCTATCAGTGCAAAGCAGCAGCCCCAGTGTCCTGTGTCCCTGGTACAGGCCACAAATATATTCATACAGCACGTGGTGGGGAAGGGAAATCTATCTGCTGGGCAGGGCACAACTCAGGTAATATTTCCATGTCCACATGATAGTTCCATTACAGGGACTGGGAGATATGTTTGTAGTAATGAAAAAATGGGAGTGCAGTTGACCCCTTCCCCAAAGTAGTACTTAACAGAAGTGACACCATATGGTGAAATGTCGGGGTATCTTATTCCCCCAAGAATCTTCCTGTGAGTCGCTAGCTAAGGAATGCTTGGTGGACTTCCCCTACTGAAAACCTAGTAGGCACACGAAAATGCTGGAATGGATATGCTCTCTGAGAGACTGCCTGGGCAGGTGTCAGATTTCCCTCTTACAGCCGGTAAGCATGTCCTAATTTACACTGCTACAAGTTAAAGTTACAGAACCCCTGGAAAGAAGGGGAGAAAAATGCAAGCCCCCCTACCCCTCTATCTTTTGAAGTTAATTTTTATTCAAGTCTGTGTTTGATGGAATATGTATCAAAGACTTAGGAAAGGTTTTTTTTTTTTTTAATCCCTATCACTAGGTTTGGAAAATTATATTTAATAATTGCTAAAAACTTCAGAACCATTTTTAAGGTGTTCAGTGGTTCTTTTGATCATGATTTAATGGAGAGTATCCAAAAGCCATCAGTGTGACTCTAATGATATTCACAAATTAATGTCTGGGCATAATCTGTAGTTTGCTTTTAGCTACCATTATTAATGTTTAAAGCCTAAATTATGGCTGTACTTGGGCATTCAGAACTTCTCCTGTGAAAAGAAGGGCTTTGCACATTGTATTTAAAAAAAGGGGGGGGGATTCACAAATGAATACAGAATGTACAATAGGGAGAGAGCCAGGCCATTGTTTGTGTGGAATGTTGACAATGGGAGCCAAGGGGCAGTTTTGCCTTCATTCTTCTAACTGCTGGAGAACACAGCAACTTCAGGAGCTGCAGGCTGGATGGGAACCCGTGTTGCATTCATCTGTCTCTGCCTGGCATGGAAATGTGGACTACCCCTTTCTAGAGTCTTTCTTAGAAGGTGGTCTTTTCTGGACTGCTAGGGAACGTCTCTAATCTTCTTTGTGGATAGCTTCTAAAAGCAGTAGAGTTCTAAAAGGAAAGAGTAAAAAGCAGATAGTTTTCACTTTGGAATATGATTTTAGAACAATATTCAGCAGAGAGACTGAGGCATCTTAAGTCTCTGGAAGAAGTTTGCTTTATTAATATTGGGGGAGCCACCACTGTGGCTACAAGGACTTGCATTCCTGTGCCTTGCTTAGAGGTTACCCTCTCGATCATTGCTGGGGGTCGACACTTGGTTCAAACTTTGGGGCCACCTGCAAATTTCCTTCTGTATCTAGGCTAGGCTCCTCCTTCAGTGAATGTTTTAGATGTGATCTGCTGTGGCTGTTTACCTAACTACGTTTAACAGATGGTGACCTAGAGTTGGCTTAATCACAAAAATTGTGATAAAACGGTTGAGTTCTTATTAATGGGGCAAGTAGTATTTTGGTTTCATAGAGAATTATGACTTCTGTCCTAGGCAGTAGAGCCTTCGTTTCTCCTGAAGGTTGGTTGGTGTTTAGAGAATGCCACCTCTGAATAACTGTTGTGTCCTAGGCAGTAGAGCCTTCGTTTCTCCTGAAGGTTGGTTGTTGTTTAGAGAACGCCACCTCTGAATAACTGTTGTCGCTGACCCTGATGGCTGGCCTTGCTCCTGGTCCTGTTGGCCTTTCCGAGTGTTCAGCATGGGGAGACTGTGAGGAGGGAGGGTAGTACTTTTCAACCACTATGTTTCTAAGAATCTGTCTCAGTTGTAAAATACAAAAAAAAAAAAAAAAAAAAAACCCACCTTCAATTAATGTTGATTTTTATTCTAAGGCACTCTTCTGATCAGCCATGTGCTTCTTGCATTGATGTAAGTCCTTAATGATGACTCAAAGGAAGCTGTCAAGCTGGCTAAAAGATGGTCAGACTGGAAATAGTGGCACTATTTTTCAGTCTCATTGCAGCCCAGGTTGGGGCAGAAGCTTGAAAGGGCCATGTTAAAGGACGTGTAACAGAGATGGTGTGTGTGGGTCTTTCTGCAGTGGCAGGCTAGCCCAGGGCTTGTAAAATCTAGCCAATCACTGCTGCGCTCCAGCCATGCCTGAAATCTGGCCTCCAGCAATCTGTCCCAGCCCAGGAGAAACAAAAACTTCATTATGGAGTCACAGAATCTGAGGAAGTTTCTCTGGAAGGAACCCTAGACCTAGATCATAGAGGTCAACTCCTCTAGTCTAATGGGATTCCCTTTTCGCCACCCCCCACAGTATTGGCAATTTAAAAACCTCAGCTAAATGTTGCTGTTGGCAAAGAATCATTTTATAGGTGAAAATGGCCAGACTCAAACCTGGACGTTTTATAGTTTATAGTTTTGTGCCTTCCCCTGGTGTATATGTGTGTGTGTGGGGGGAGGGGTAGAGAGGGAGAATGGAGGAAGGGTGAGGAACAGGGGAGGGAGTCCCTCTGCTGGAGGGGGTTAAAGGACCAGAAAGGTTTGCACACCTTTCCTTTTAAATGAACTCTAGCTGGGAGTTTATTCTTTTGCTGATGGATGGTCTTTAGTGTGGTCTAGAAGTGCAAACCCAAAGTCAGTTTCTTGTCTGCTTGTTCAGGCCCAGGGAAGGGTAAGGGCAGAGCCTGCATGCCTGTTTGGAGGGTAGATATCTCATACCATGCTGCAGTGCACTCCCTGGCCTGCCCACCTGGAGAACGGCCAGAGCCAGCAGTGGACAGGGCCAGAGATAGGTCTTTAAACCATGTCCCAGGAATGGCTCAAGGAACTAATACATAAAGAGTGCTGGTAACAGGAGGGAGGCCTTACTTCTGGAGCTGCCTGGCCAGGTGGGCTGCATAGGCTCCTAGCACTGGCCCCAGTGTGGACCAAGGCTTTCCAGATACTGCCGGCCCAAGCCTCCCTGGGGGGTGGTGGGGAGGCGGGGTGGCCTGCAGTTTCCTCCCAGTATGGATAATGAATAATATGTTTAAAGTGTTTTCCCCCTCCCCTCTCCAGATGTTCAGCTGTAGTCTGCACCACTAGCTGGGCTGCTCTGCATGGGTGGACTGGATGGAGCAGGGCTCAGGGTGGAGACGACGAAATGACATTTCCTACCCATATTTCTTAGTGTTCCAGGAGCACACTGAGAAGTACCTGATTCCTTTCTCTCAGCGGCTTTCGGATTATGGGATAGAAGTCACTTAGGGAGGGCAATCAGTAAATAGCGTATTTTGCTGTACAGGTATCAATATGCACATATAAGTGCCTCCACGTAAAATGTGGGAATGTTTTTGATCTTAAAAACAGTTCACAGTCATTAAAAAAAAAAGCTCCTGCGGGCTGGGTAAATAGAGCAATTCCTATTTTATGTGAGGAAGAAATACTGTATTGCCTCCCCCAAGTCATAAAGAGGCAGTTTTCCTCCTCGTTTCTGTTGCTTGGGGTTTGGGGCTCCGCGGTCCGAGAACCCCTGCGTCCCGCCCCGGGCGGCACCGGCACCGGCACGACTTCCGGTTTCCCGCGCGACCTTCGGCGGGGAGGGCAGGTCGGACTTGGGTGAAGGCCAGCGCGGCACCTGGCCGCCCGGCACTGGGGCGGGGCGGGCCCGGCTGCGTTTTCCGGACGGCCTGGACAGCCTGGGTGCTCGGCCCTGCAGCGAGCGCCGGCTCAGCCTCTGTTCCCGGGACCTGGAATCCGCAGGTGGAGCCGCGCGGCGGGCGGACCTGGCGTCCCGCGCCTCCGCTCCCGGCTGGCGCACCTGGAGTCCCCGCCCGCGGCAGCCCCGAGTTCGAGGCGCCCGCGTCCCTCCCCAGTTTCCCCCCTGGCTGCGGGCCGGAGTACCCGGCGGCCCCGCCTCGGTTCCCGCTGGTCGCTGTTCCAGGTGGACCCTCTGCGGTACCCGGCAACCCCGGAAACGCCCCTCCCTTGGCGTCGCCTTTTCTCTTGTAAATCGCAAGCCGCTTCCCGCGGCCGGAACGTCGCCGGGAGGTGTAGGAATGGGCCCTGCCCCCCGTGCCCGCTTCCTCCTTCCTCCCGCCGGCCTTTGTGCAGGGCGGGCCAGCTTCGATCCGGGAGGTGGGGGCCCGGCCCGACGCCGTGTCCCGACTGCTGCGGGATCGCTCCCTTTGGTCCGCTTGGCTGGAACGGAGAAAGCGGCGAGGCTACGCGGGACACCGAGGTGGGCCCGGAACCCGTGGCGGAGGCTCAGAGCAGAACCGGGTACTTGACTGGATCGTGCCTGAGCCCTCCTGAGCCTCCCCACCCCCTAGGGATCGCGGACTTTGGGCGCCTCTGACCTGAGTCGTGGTGTCCCTGGTCCACCTAGTGGACGCTCGGGAAGGTTTGTTGATTGACTGCGTGATGGTTGCCGAGATGCCAGCCATGGTAAATACCCACCGGCCTCAGTACGACGTATCTGGCTTGGGATCCGGTCTCTTAAGTGGAGTGTTGGGGCGCGGTTCTCGGACAGCCTTCGGATTTGGGTATTTTCGGTTGTACTACAAATAGCGCGGTAGTGGTTAGTGCGGGAAACTGCGAGGGCCACTGAGACCTTCCGCAGAACTGTGACATTTGCATGCCTCGGTTGTTTTCTCTGCTTGTCACTGGCAGCTCTTCAACACGTGGAGCCTGGTGAGTCATGCAACTGGAGGTTGCCGGGGCACTAAGTGGTAGGGCCGGCTCTATCGGGTCCTTTTCACTTTTGCACCGTCTTATTGGTGAAGGAATTTCTGTGCCGTTTGACTCTGCCCTTTTTAGATTTCCCGTGGTGCTCCAGAAATCCAGACAGGCATGTATGTTACTATTTTTGTTAAAGGAACCCTGTAATGACTGTTCAGTGAGCATTTACTTAGCTCTGGCACTAGCTTTTCAGGTAGTGGCTGTGTGTCGTTGTATCTGACTTTCACAAGAAGGGGTGATGTGTAAGGAGGAGGTAAAGGTGATTTGCCCACGAGTGCCTGGTGAAGTGGCAGAACTGAACTTTGAACCAGGCTGTGGGCAATGGGGTCGCGACTCCCCAGTGGGAGGAGGAAGTCCTGCCTGGCATGGAGCCTCTCTCCTTGCCCTCCTGGAGGGCAGGGCACTGGGAGTGATGCTGGCGTATTTTCCCCAGGAGTCTGGCTTTTTTGTTTCGTCCTTTAGTGATTTTTTTGATGGGATATGGCAGTCTAATGCCAAAGAGGGGTTTCTGGATCGTTTCCTGGACAAGGCCTATTACAGCTCCCTGCACTTCACCGGTGTGTGTTTATAACCGCATGGCCCCAACCTGAGCCCTGCAGCAGGCACTTTAGACCGGGGTCCTGTGGGGTGCATGGGGGAAAATTCTCTGGATCGCACTGTCCAGGCAAAGCCCAGACACCAGCCCCCGACTGGACCGCCAGGGCTGGGCACAGCGCTGGGGCTCCAGCCACGTTCCCTCGTTTATTCTCAGTCCTCAGAGATGGGGGGGTAATAGTTACTCTTTTACTGATGAAGGGAGGTTAATTTGTAGGAGTTAAGAGAGCCAGACGCTTAGCCAGTTCCAACTCTGTTGCTTTGGTTTCTCTGTAGTTGGGTGAGACTTTCGACTGGGACTTGGGAATGTTTGGTTTGGCCACTCCAGCCAGGATGAGACCCCTTTCCTTCCTCATCTCATTTCTCCCTTGCCCTTCCTCTGAGTGTCTAGAATGCAACCTCACACCCACCCTCCAGAACACGTGTGCACACACAACCTGGGATTCTGTGGCTAGCTTTCTTTCACAGTGCTTAGGGTTTTATGTGGTAAAAGTGGGTTTACAGGCCAGGTATCGTTTTCAGTAGGTCTGACTCCAGTGTCCATGTTTGAGGTCTGGGTTGGAGTGATCTGCAGTCCTCTCTAAGCAGGCATCCTCTTTTGTGTGTCCTTCATTTGAGGGAGGGTCTTGAGGCCAATGGGATCATCTCCCCACCCTCGCTCCTACTCCATCCAGTCCAGCTCCCACTGCTGCTCCTCACTTTTTACTGGATCCATTATACATATCTTAAAATAGGATCTGGTTCCTGTTCAGCATAGGGGGGCTTGGGGGAAAAGACAGGAAGATGGTTAGATTTCTCCTGACTGGGAGAGTTTACACCCACCTTGTGAAAAGCAGGGAGAAACTTGATTCCACTGACTGAGCTTCCTTTGGGTTGCAGCCCTGCATTTGTGTGGCATGGGCCTAAGGAAGGAATTTGAGTTAATACTCCTGAACAAAAGGAACAGCTTTCTTTCCACTGAGGCTATCAGAGAACTCAAGGGAATGGCATAAGGTTGGGTGTGTCCTGAACTCCGGAGACAAGCCCTGCTTAGGTGATTAAGTCACCTGAAAGGCACCCAGAGCAGGTGATGCTGGAGCCTTCCAACTGACCTTGGCTTCCTGTAGAGGGTAAGGGCCCCACGAGGTGGAGATTTTCCTGAAAAACAGGCTTTCCTTTAATTATAAGATTACCTTCCTGCTCCACAACCCTTCTCTTCCGTGCACGAACACGTGTGTGCTTGTGGACACGTGTGCTCTCAGGAAGTCCCTGCAGTCTTCTGGCACTCCAGGGCCCTGTGGGCTGGGGGTGGTGGGGATGAAGCTTCCTCCCCATCTCAGCCTTTGGGTTCTGCCCTGCCTCGTGGATGACTGAGGGAAGTGCTGGGAGGTGTCTCTTGACAAATTAGTCATGTTAGCCCCGGTGTCCTGGCTCAGCTCCAGCTTGGGTAATGATTATATTCTGTCTATTTTAAGTCCCCCCTGCAGTTTTCAAACAGGTCTCCATTCCGCTTCACTCCACACGGAAAGGGTGGTGCATGGGTGGGCTGTAGCAGGGCCAGCCCCTGCCTCCCAGGAGGGGCATGAGGAGTGAGAACTGCTTGTGGGGGGTGGGGCAGTGCCGTCCTGCCTGGAAAGGGAGCAGGGCTGGGTCTCAAAGGCATGGAAGCACAGCATGGTTCTTCAAACCCCTTACAGATAGCGCACAGCATGCATGTCTGGTGGATGGTCATTTCCCGAGCGCCAGGGATTGTGGGCAATCTCAACCCACGTGTGGGTCTGTGGCGCAGCAGGTCTGAACCCCTGTCCTGGGCCAGGTTTCGGGGATGCAGAAACCCCACTGAAGTGGGCGTCTAGATTTCTCCAGCAGAGCACGTGGGCAGGGCCAGATGATCAGCTGCCGTGGGTGCTGTGGGGAACGGCCAGGTTCCCTGAGCCATGGTGTTTACGCAGAGGTCTGTTCCCTCTCGCTGGCCCTCCATGGACTTGTTGCTCTTCTTTCAAGGTTAAGGATTTTTTTCCCCCCATATGCACACATCCTTCCTTCTCGTTTCCCAACGAAGCTTGGGATTAGGAATGTGGTTTTAACTGACAAAAGCCAGAGATTTCAGAGTAGAAGCTAGAATTCTCTCTGTAATGATGTCTTCCTGGGAATTTAGGAAGGGCCTTAAGTAGGGTAAGTAGTGGGCAAAGGGAGCCACACAAAATTATTTTAGTTTTTTTGGTAGAAGTTTTACATTTGTCGTCATCGAGTCTGTGGTGTCCACGGGAATGAAGGAAGTGGGGTTGTGACTCAGACTTGCCCGGGCCATGTCTTCACTGTGTGACCCAGCAAGGCCTGAGAGCTTAGAAGCAAACTCCATATGCTGCGCTAGCCCCTCGGAAGTGTTATTTAAAATGTTTCTCCACGAGGAAGCTGAGAAAGGGTTTTTCCTGTTTGTCTTCTAGAGCTGCGATCAGATTTGGAAATGGACTTTTTTTTTTTTTTTTTTTTTTTTGGCCATAGGGTGTGTGTGTATGTGCTCACTAGAGATAGAGACAGAGAAAGAGAAAGTGAGAAATCACCCCCCCAGGGGTGATGACCACGCTGCAATCCCTTCTTCGTTCTCCTTTCAGGATTTTGGGCATGCACACACACATGCTTGGCATGTTTTCAGGCCTCCAAATCTGGGACTCGAACCGTAGAGTTGGCCATGTGGGATCCAGCACCTTAACCACCATGCATCCTGCTGACCTGTGGATTTTTTTCTTTTCAATGTCTTCCATGAGTGAGAAAGACAGAGATGATACCCCTGACAGAGTCTTAACCCCACCATCCATCTCTCCTCACTGTAGCCAGCCTAGATCATGGGCCTGCATGTGCCTGGCATGGATATGTACATTCCCGGAGAGACCAGAACCTCTTCTTGTGGGTCAGCCTTGCACAGTACTCCCCAACCCCTCCTGCTTCCAGATTCAGTGTCGTTAGTGAGAAGAGGGCTGAGTTGGTTTCTTTTCGTTTGTTTTTAAGAATTATTTTTATTTGGGACCAGCAGTTAGTGTAATGGTTATGTCGCTAGACTCCCATGTAGTCGATCGCAGTTTGCGTCCTGGACCCAGTGGCTTAAAACTCACGCCGGGAGCGTGTGCATGCGTGCCCAAGATCCCAAGAGGAGAATAGAGGAGAAGGGATTATAGCGTGGCCATTCCCCCTGGGAGGTGATTTCTCACTTTCTGTCTCTCTCTGTCCGGCGATTGCGTGCACCCTATAGCAAAAATCTCTTTTAAAAAAATAAAAGAATTATTTTTATTTAACTTAATTAATTCATTCATTCATTTTCATTTGACCAGAGAGGGACAAAGGCGGGGGGCGGGGGGAGGGAGTGAGAAAGCAAGCCGTCAGGCCTAAGACTCAACTGCCATTGGCCATGTGGGAGTCCAGCACCCTCAACCACTACACCACCTGCTGGCCCCGGGCCATGCCTTTCTTTAGGTGGGAGTTTCTACACCCGTATGATTACTTTGTATGTCAGGGTGCACACTCAGATCCAGAAGCTTTGCCCTGGGGACACCAGCAGTCCACTTGGGGAGCACTGACCACCACGCTGCACTGTATGGTCACTTTGGTAAGGGCAAGGTCCAACTGGAAAGCCGTGAATGTCTTCCCTCCTTTTGAAGGAAGGGCCAGGGGGTGTCTCTTTCTAAAAGCTTAGTAGAGGCAACAAGGTACCGATGGGATAGACTGTTCTAGAAAGTGTGGCAAAAAGAGATGGGAAGGAATGCTTGACTTCTTTCTGGCACTTACGAAGCTCTTGCAAAGAGCTTCGGTTTCAGAATCTGTAAAGAAAGGGTAATGAGAGGGTGTGTTGTACAGATTAAATGAGGTAATGTTTATAAAGTGCTTAAAACAGGCTTGACACATCATAGGTGTTTGTTACATTTTTGAAAATACAATAAAATGGAGTAAGCCAGCTGTCCTTGCCCTAAGGAAACCCATAGTGTGCCCCTGACAGTCTGTGTGGAGGTCAGAGGGTCCAGATGTAGGTGTTCCATTGGGTGTTTGGTGACATCAGAGAGGCTCCCTGGACCTGATAGATTGGCTGTGCAGAGTAAGGGACATGCTTGCCAGTCAGACATGGTAGGTGGGGACAGCGGGCCCGGTCCTAAGGGACTAGACCCGCAATAGAAGGAAGTTTTTATCCTTTGTGTGTAATGAGTTTATGGAGCCAGGTGAACTGATTTATTTGGGGAGGGGGGTGGGGGAAGACATGGGAGAAGCTTCTGGGGATGGAAGGCCCAGATCTCAGTGCTATTTTTAAAATACCTGCAACACGCAGGGTAGGGAAGGGCAGGGGCTGGCGGGGCTGGCAGGGCTGGCTTAGCTAGGGAGCAGCTGGGGCCCAAGTGATGAACTTTAAACCATTTCAGAAGTTTTCAGTCTGTAGAATGTTACTATGTATTTGGTCACTCCAAGAAATGCCTAGTAAAATATTTACTTTCTATTTAAGACCTACTTTCCCTTCCTAGAGTGGGAAGAAAAAAATTACCTGCTTTGCCTGATGGACAGCCAGCGTGAGGCCCTGTCCGTCTGCCCAGCTTTCCTTGACAGGTGGAGCCTGTTGAGAAGGATGGCTCAGGTTTGAAATCTCCACTCCTGCCCAGCACCACTTTTTAGAGTAGATAAACCCGGTAAAGGAGGACATGACGGGCTATGTTCCCAGGGCATTCTGTTTAGAAAAAGACCGCCTATCTGTCCCCTCCCTCCGTGCGTCTGTCTTCATGGCTCCCTTTACCCCGAGTCCTGAGCTGTGGGAGGTTTGTCCCAGCAGTGGCTGTGACAGTTGATTTTCTTCCCGGAGTCTTGTTTGGTTCATCTTCCTGGCCCTAGTGGGTGCTTGGTCAATAGCAGCTTTGGTAACTGGACCGGGTCCGGCTCGGTGGCAGATTTGTTATGGGTGTTGTGCAGTTTACTGACCAGAGGCCTTGGAAATGGGATGACAGTTACTATCTCCTCCCGGGATATTCGTTTGCTCACAGACATTGACTGAGCACCCACTATGGACTAGGCATGGTATGGATTTGTGTGCGCCATGATGAAATGTTTTCTGGTTCAAATTTTAGAATGAACTTATTTTTTTCTGCACCTGGGCAGGGTTACTGCTCTCCAGTTATGTTCGGCTCCACGTGGAAGGAGTAGGGTCATGTGTGTGGAATGCTGGGAGGAGAGCTAGGGGGCTCTGACTACGAAGGTGTCTGGTGAAGAGACATTGCCTTCAGGGCTGGCTGGTCACTTTATGGACCAGTGGTTTCTTTGGGCTCAATTCATGCCATTAAAAATCTCACTTGGAAAGCAGGATGGTCCTTGAAAATGCCTTTGGGAAACAGCCGGTTGTAATGCAGTGGCATCTCAGCAGACCCTGGGTCAGGGTCAGAATGTCATATTTCCACATTTGCAAATCTTGGGGGTGCTGATGCCTGTGGAACGTGCTCACATATGGGCTGTTTGTTACCATTGTTGTTAGTGATGGAGTCACGGTACTGGGATAATGGCGATCCTGTAGCTGTGGTGGTGTTGATGTAATGGGGAGCGACAGTCCTCTTACCTCTGCCTGGTTTGCAGCTGCACACAATGTGCACCACTTTTTTTTTTTTTTGGAGAGATTTTTCACTAGGGCACGTGCACTCGCCAGACAGACAGAGAGAGACATAGAGACAGCGAGAAATCACCCCCCAGGGGGGATGGTCACGCCACAATCCCTTCTCCTCCATTCTCCTCTCGGGATCCTGGGCACGCACGCATGCACACGTGCCCAGCACGAGTTTTAAGCCACCGGGTCCAGGACTCGAACCGTGGTCGACTACGTGGGAGTCCAGCGACATAGCCATTATGCTAACTGCTGGTTCCCAACGTGCACCACTTTTATGTTCAAGCTCCATCCCTCCAGAACACCGGGCTACAATGGAGTACAATTCCTGGATATAAAGTTGGGACTAGGGGCCTCCCAGGGGTACGGAGAGATCCTTTGTGTCCTGTTGTAGCAGGATGGAGCAGATGAGTGCTAGCACCCCTCAGCCAGTGCCAACCCTACTCATCTCACCATGGTCCACAAACGTGTGTTTTTGTAGTCGGCATTGTTTGGTAAGAACCTGGCTGTAGGCTTGGTGGTTTTAACATGAGTGACTCATGCAGTCTCCAGGGAGGACCTGGAGTCCAGGTGGCTCCAGGGGATGGCCTCTGCAGCAGGAGAGTCCCTCTCTAGGGGCCCTACCCAGTGTCCTGTTGGAGAAGCTCTAACATCTGTATTTTTAGCAAATTCCTCCAGGTGGTTCTTAATGCAGCCAGCCCAGAACCTGCCAACAGCACACAGACTGTCTTTCTTTAAAACAAACCACTCCCCCAACACACACCCACACACTTGAGTCTCGTAATTGAACATTTGGCATGAAAAATGGTTGAAAGAAGATTTTTTTTATATAACTTGAATAACCCCCAAAATTGGGTGAATAGTTTTGAAGATTGCAGTACAGATTTTTTGTACTACTTATTCTCATTCTTTGGCTTAAGAGGGATTCTCCATCCCCTCAAACGTCACCAGGCATTCCTAGGGTGTGAGAACTTCTCCGTGTGTCTGTTAGAATTGGAGCTGGTTCTGTATTCAGATGCACTTGACATTTAACTTCATCTCTCCACCAGTCAGCAATGTTTATTGAGATGAGTCTGGGTCGAGTGTCACAAGATGGTTTTTACAAATTATATTTTAGTAAGATATGAACCACTCAATGAAGCATACTTCGAATGCCTACGTACACAAGTCAAAGATGGAATCCACAGAGTCCGTGCTTTTAACATAGGCTCATTTGAGCATTAACATAGATGAGCAAAAGGCATTTTCGCCTTGACCCTTAGGAGCTTTGCAGAGGGCTTCATGTGTGCCTATGGCATCATTTCACTGTGACGTCAAACACTCACCGATAGATTTGGGGTTGGTGCCTTTCATTTAGAAATGAACATGAACACATTTTGCCACAAATAAATCCTTTTCGTCTGGGTTGGTGAATTTATTAATAGGCTTCAGCGAAGCTGAGAGCTTACCTTTATTCTGTTTGTAGAAACACTTTGTCATACAGTGCCTTTTATTTTCAGTCACAACCCTTTGTGAGATAGTGAAGCAGGGTGGTTATTTCCACGTGAGGCATAGGCACGCCATGTGGACGGTCCCACAGGTAATTAATGAACAACCAAGAACGTGTTTCTTCCCACCGATGGCTGTGTGAGGAGTGACTGTGGACTCAAATTCTTGGGATGAAGGGATGTGTACACATTTGAAGGCAGGAGCAGGGGAATCCATGCAGTTTCTAGAGTTCAGGGCATTTGGCAGAAGTTTCCTATGTTAGTCGAAGGGTGAATGTTAGGGTATCCATTGGGAGTCCTCCAATGAGGAGTGATTCAAGGGGCCTCCACTCCTTGATAGGAGGTTGGTAACTGGCTCTTAGGCAGACAGGCTTCTTCTTGGTTTGGGTAACAGCTTTCTGGGTGAAGTTTGGGATGCCTTTTGAGTTGCTTGTAGAGCTATTAACTATGAGAGAAACTGGCAGCCAAGATCTGAACTGTTACCTGGCTCACTGACCCAGGACTTAAGTGTTCTGGGGGCTACTTGTTAACAGGCCTCCATATAGCCAGGAGTTTGTCTGCTTGATTACTAGAAGTGGCAGCCTTCAGAGCCCAAGCAGTTCCTTTTGGGGCTGCTTTTGGACTTGGGTTAGCAAAGAAATGACTTTATGATTTATGGTGTTTATGAAAACTAGCATACCTATCTATTTTTGTATAGACATCTTAATAGAGATTAAATGCAAAATAAAACAGAATGCATGAACAAAGATATTCCCATAAGCAATATTGTAGTGTTAGGCAGTGTAATTATGTTTTGTACACTTCCCAATTAAGCAGTTATGCATTACTGGGAAAACTACCTTTCAGAGATTTAGAAAAGCTTTATAATTTAGTAAATCAAATAAAAATAGATGTATGCTATTTTAGACATAGGGTTTAACCATGTTACTTGATCTGATAAAATAACTCATTTTGGAATGGTGTGCTACAACTTTATGTTGTAACATTGAAATGAATTTGCTTCTTCTGAAAATAGCCTGTTGAACAAGGATCTGCTTCAAATAAAGCTCCTACTCTGTGCAGGATGCTGCGTGTGTGTGTGTGTGTGTGTGTGTGTGTGTGTGATGGTGGGGGGGATGGTTACCAGGGTTGCAGAAAGAGTAAAGAGTGATGACTTTTGAGTTCAGCAAAACAATAACAAATGTGAATATTTGGAGTGGATGCATGGCTGAGATTGGATTGTTCCTGGCCCAGAGGTCAGGGAGGGAGACCTGCCAAAAGAGTTGACTGGAGTTCCTGATGTTCAGGTATACGAAATGTAGCAGTTAAGAACAAAGCCAGGAGGCTGGCAGGTGGTGTGGTGGTTAAGGGCACTGGACTCACACAGGGCCTACCTCGGTTTGAGTCTTGGAACTGGCTCCCGAACTTGGCGGCTTCCTTTCTCACTTTCCCTCTCTCTCCCTCTCTCTCTTTCTCTCTCAATCTGGTCAAATTAAAATAAATAAATAAAAAGAAAGTTCAATAAAAAATTCTTTCAGAAAAAAAATTTAGGGGGGAAAAAAAAGAACATAGCCTGTGGGACTATCAGATGGCATAATGGTTATGTCATTGGACTCCCACATAGTTGACCACAGTTTGAGTCTTGGACCCGACAGCTTAAAACTCACACCAGATGCATGTGCATGTGTGCCCAAAATCCTGAGAGGAGAACAGAGAAGGGATTGCAGCGTGCGCAATTTCTCACTTTCTGTCTCTCTGTCTCTCTGGTGAGCGCATGTGCCCTGTATCAAAAATCTCTCTTGGGACCAGCAGTTAGCTTTATGGCTATGTCGCTGGACTCCCACGTAGTCGACCGTGGTTTGAGTCCCGGACCTGGTGGCTTAAACTCACGCCGGGCGCTTGTGCGTGCATGCCCAAGATCCTGAGAGGAGAATGGAGGAGAAGGGATTGCGGTGTTGCCATCCCCCCTGGGGGGTGATTTCTCGCTTTCTGTCTCTCTGTCTCTCTCTGTCTGTCTGGTGAGCTCACGGGCCCTATAGCAAAAACCTTCCTCCCACCCCACCCCCCCCAAAAAATCTCTCTTAAAACAAAACAAGACAGACTGTGGACAAGCAGTCATATACCTTGACCCTGCTAATGACTAGCTGGGGGATACCTTGAGCAAAAGACACCACCTCTTGGAGGTATTTGTATCCACTGCAGGGTATTGGTGAGATCTAAAAGAGTTTCACAAGTACTTGAGTTTTCAAATGTAGGGGTTCCTCACTAGCTTTCTCTTTCTGTGGAATTAGGGAATGAGGTATGGGAAGTGGGAGGGTCTGGGCTGGAAGGGACCACAGGTGGCTGTGAGTTCAGACTTAGCTTTGAGGGTGGTAGTGGGCTTCTGAGAAATACTGTCCCCAGATGTCCCATTTTAAAGTGATGGCTGAGGTGCCTGGGAGACTGAGCCAACAGTGGTTTTAGCCAGGGCAGGTGAGGTGAAGGTGGAGGAGCTGCCAGTGTGAGAGGCAGGCTGGCAGGACGGGGAGGTGGTGTCCAGGAGCTCCCTGGGCTTGGACAGGGCAGCTGGGTGGAGGGTGGTGGTGATATTTGTTGAGGTTTGGGTGGGGTGGGAAGAGAAGAAGAGGAGCTGGGTTTTGCATCCATTGTGTCCTGGAGACAATATGAATTTCTGTTGGAGACATAGGTGTGGAGCTCTTGGCCAAAGGGCATCTGGAATCCCAGGGATGGGCACCACTGCCCCTCAGGGTATAGCATTGATGGCTGGCCCCATGGGATCAGGGAGGCCATGGGGTGTGGTTGCATGCTGCCCTAACTGGGTTTCCTTGTCTGGAGATGTTTTTCCTCTTGAGCCAGTCAGAGTTCTGCAATGTCCAGGCGGGCAGGCCTTGGTAAACTTATTTGGACTTTGGCAAGGGCCTGACTGGATGCTGACAGTCAAGTTTTCAGGAAGGGAACAGCTGTATGCTAGGCACTGTGATGGGTATTTTGAGGCTGTCTTAGATCTTACAGATGAGAGTCCCCAGACTCAGAGTTGTGACATGGGGTCTGCATGAGGACTTGGGAGCATGTGATAAATTACCTTTTGAACCCAGTGATTCTCAGTGAAACCTGAATTTCTATATGGTTCTGGAGCACCTGGGTGTGATCCAGCTGAGACCTACTCCTGAGAGTGGGCCCCAGGCTATTTTATCAGTGTCACTTCTACTCTCTGCCCCCACGTAGGTCATCTGCAGGCAGGCCACTGCAGGCAGGCCGCTGTAGGCAGGCCACAGGGTGGTTGGGGATCTCTGGCAAAAGAGACCAGCAGGGGGAAGCCTCAGCCCTTAGCTTCCTAGGTGACCTTGGGTAATCATGGACCATAGGCCTGTTTTCCCATCAACAGGGGCACATGGGTTCTCTAGATCAAGGCAGTTATGGCATTGCCTCGAGGCTAGCACGCTCAGGGTCCCAAGGCCCCAAGGCCATCATACAAATAGCTGTAGGTCAGGTGTGGCCTCTGGGTGGGGCTCAGGGCTTTCCTGATTGCCCCATCTTCCCCCAGTAGGCAGGGTTGAATTGGGTTCTGGAGTGGTTGAGGTTGTGGGAGTAGGTAGATCTCCCGATCCTCTCCCGTCAGGGCTGTTTCTGCAGGAAGGGGGCAGGCCAGTGGGAGCCTTTTCTATCCCTCGCTTAGGAGCAAATGTCACTGGCAGTAGACTGACGGGATGTGATGGCCCTAAATGTGAGAGATGGAACCCTGACGTAAGAGCAATTAAGGGAAAGTAATTGAGGGGAATTCATTTCTCATTTCCTGGCCACTGAAGTACCGGAGGTAACTCAGTGATTTTCCCTGACAAAATTGTTTGAAGTGTCATTGCATTTCAGGGGGCTGTGTAAGTGTGTAACAGAACCCTTCCTACCAATGCTCGGCTCTCTTTCGGGTACCAGGGCATGCAGGGGTAAGCCTGCCCTCTTGTTGGAAAAGCTGCTGTGGCTGTGGTGGGATTTTACAGTTTACTGCTTAGGGAACATTGTTTATGACTTATTTTTTTTTTTTAGGGGAATCACTTTTTAAAGATTCATGTAGATATTACTTAACATAGTAAATTCACCCTTTTGGCTTGCAGTTCTGCAGGTTTGACCCATGACATGTACGTGCTGTGGGGTTGCAGAACAGTCCCTCACCAAGGAAAACTCCCCCGTGTCCCTTTGTATTTATGCCCCACCTTCCCATCCTGGTTCCTAGCTGTCACTAATCAAATAATTTCTTTTTGAAAGTGGAGAAGGCAGACTAGGAAGTTGGTGGAGATCAGTAGATGTTCGTGTGAGGGGTGGGGAGTTTCTGGGACATTCGTCACGTCTGAGAATTGCACACGGTCCACGAGAGTGCTCTGGCCACAGCACATGGCCTCGTCTAGGTGACTCCCTCCTTGTGCCGTCCTGGTTATACCTGAGACTTAAGAACTGGATCATGCTAGACTGGGTGGATCAGAAGATGCTCACTGCAATCTGGGTCTTGTCTGCTTCATTAAACTCCCAGATCCCTAACTCCCCAACCTCCCTCCCCCAAGAGTGGGCAGACTGGCCCCCTCTTGCAGGCCTCAGTGCATCTAAGGCCATCCTCCTTGGGCTCCCTTGGCCACGCCCACAACAGCTGCTCAGTCCTTTTCACACTGTGTCCCGCCAGCTCCTCTTGGAAGGTGCCTGGGAACAGGTGTCTCTTCGTCCACCATGGCCATTGGCTCCAGGTCTGGAGGGCCACCAAGTCACCAGCTACTTCCTCCTTTCTCCTTGGGAGAAGTGACTTTGGAGACGGTCAGGTGGTGTACTTACTGTGTGCCGTGCTTACTTCCCCTTGCTTGCCGTCCCATGTTCCTGGACTCTGGATGGCCCAGGGAAGTTGGCTATCCCTCAGGTCCCCATTTATTTTCCTGAAGGTAGAGGCCAGCCAGACCAGCCACCTTCTTGTGGAGGTGTCTTGTGGGAAGCCTGAAGGACCCTAAGAGTTTTCCTGGTGGGGAATGTCAGCTACCAGAGCCTGTGCCAGCCTTGCAGCACTGTGGGTGTAGGCCCCACCTTTGTAGAGTTCTGGGTTTGATTCTTACCCCTGCCAGTTCCTTGTGTGTAAAATAGGGTCATAGTTTCTCTCACAAGGAGGCATTTAGTGAGGAGGTGCCAGGAGTTCTTACCCAGGTGCCTGGCACGGGGGACGTGCCTGGCAAGCATTCTTCATTGCACTTGGGGATGTGAGTTGCAGCTGACTCACTTTCCTCAGTTTTTAATACTCTTATTATTTCCGTTGAGTTTGGGGGATACTTTATGAAATGAGTCTTGGAATTATTTTTAATTGTTAATCAGAGATCGCTGAATTTGTTATTTTCTGGTTGCCGGAAATATCCTTTCCCTGCTTATTATTTGTTCCTCCAGTGCCATTCAGGGGCTTAGGGCATTGAAAGAACCTGAACTCATGTGGGCTGGCTGCTCTGGCATTTCCAGTGATCAGGGTGCATCGCGTGTGCGTGCATTTGCTGTCTGAGAAGCCCTTTGATGTCTGTGAGCTCAGACTAAACATGACCTTGATTCCTGGCCTGAAACTAATGTCTCAGTGCCCTTGGCATCTTTGGGGTGATTATCTGTGCACTGCCATGCAGCGAGTGTGGTGGTAACGTGGACAAATGCTTACAGGATTTTAGGGGACCTCCAGGAGTAAAGACACCGGGACACCTGAAAGATGGGCACCCCGGCTTGTCCTGTGGGCTCAAGAGGCCACGAGGCAAATGCTGCTGGAAGAGCTATGGCTATGTGCACTCTGGCAGTTCTGAGTTTGGGAGAGCATTTTTACAGCCATGGAAGACCCGAGTCCTGGTAGGAGAGCCTGCAGCACCCATCCACAGTGAGATTCTGGAGCCCAGCACTGCCACCTCTACCATGAAGCAGTTCCCTCGGGAGTCTTTGGCCATCAAATAAAAGCTTCCTAAATGAATTTATCACAACGAAAGTTAAATACTGGATTTTATTTCAGTAAGGGGGAAACTGGGAGCTAATTAAATGGATATACTCATCACTTCAATCATGGTGATGCTTTCACGGGCCGTCCGAACTCGTCAAGTTGTGTACATTGACTATGTGCAGGTTTTTTGAACATTACTCATACCTCATTAAAGCCGTTTAAAAAAAAATGGAAGGGAAGGGACAGCAGATGGAATGGTGGTTAAGGCAGTGGTTTCCCAAATGGCTGACTGCTGTTGAAGTCCCAGACTTGGCTTGAAAATCACACCCTGCATGTGTGTGTGTGTGACGAAAATCCCAGGAGAAGAATGGAGACGGGATTGTGGCATGGTCATCCCCGCTGGGGAGTGATTTCTCACTTTCCCTCTGTCTGTGTTTCTCTGTCTGTCTCTGGGGAGCCCATGTGCCCTATGGCAAAAACCTTAAAGAGAGAAGGGAGAAACATGCTTTGTAGTCATAAAGGGGATGTCACCAAGTATTGCCATCCCCAACAATAGGAGCAATCCATAGACCTTGTCACAGCATCATTTGTCACCTGAGCACTGCTGTGGGGAGCTGAACACAGTAGGACCACGGTTCAGGGTGCCTTCTCAGAACTCTCTCATGGTAGGTCCTAAAATTCTAAAATCTAAGATCCTAAAATCTAAAATTCTTGTATGGAAATGAGTTGACAGGGACCCAGCTGTGTTCAGGTGAGGTGAGTAGCTTGCTATCTTCTGTCCAGGCTCAGCTGGCCCAAAGCTCCCAGAATGTATTAAAATATTTTGAGCAGGGTGCGTAACATTAAATCACTGCTGGGTAGAGAGCCTTTTAAGAAAAGCCTCTGCTTTCATTCAAGGCTCTTAGAAGTAAATTTATCTGGCAAAATAATAATAGTAGTTACTGTTTATTGAATACCAGGAATGTGCCAAGTGGGGAGAACTTGGAACTGTATTTGGTGGATTCCTAACATAATAGGGAATGTGCCTCCTGCAGGCTGGAGGCGCCACAACAAAGTAGGCTCAGGGAAGCTCACTGAATAACTCAAGGACACATAGCTCAGGGCCAGCAGGTGGTGCAGTGGTCAAGGCCACTAGATTCCATATGGCCAAGTGCAAGGTTCAAGTCCCAGACCCAGAGGCTTGAAAATCATGCCAGGTGCATATGCACGTGTGCACAAAATCCTGAGAGGAGGTTGTAGGAGAAGGGATTACTGTATGACCATCCATCTTCCCTGGGGAGTGATTTCTCATTTTCCCTCTCTGTCTCCAGCAAGTGCAAACACTCTGTAGCAAACTTTTTAAAAAAAAAATTATGTATTTTAATTTTATTTGTTTTATTATTTTTTAGTTTGACCAGGGACAGAGAGAGAGAGAGAGAGAAGTGAGAAAACAAGCCCAGTCCGGGACTTCAACCATGATCAATCATGTGGGAGTCCAGCACCTTAACCACCACACCACCTGCTGGGCTGTCCATAGCAAACTTAAAAAAAAATGCTGATTTCTTTGCACAGTGAACTAGCTGAGTCAAGAGATGGGTGAACACAGGTATGTTTGGAGTTCGTAAGTTCTACTTCTCCCACCCAGTATCCCAGACTGCAGGGTGAAGTTTTGAACTCCAGAAACTGATAGGCAAGTCAAGAAGCTGGACTAGAGGCTGGAACATCCATTTTTGTTAAAGATTTGGGTAGTGCTTTGCTGTTTTCTTTTTCCTTTATTTCTTTTTAATAACCTTTGGGCTTGGAGAAATTTTCCCTTTGGTTATGATAATCATCCCTTCCTGATATGTAAATTGATTACAGAGGCTCTTTCCAGTCTTGTACATTTGATTATCCACAAACCTCCTTCTGCCTCTTATTTAAACTTATTTTTAGCACAGTCCTTGAAACCTCAGTGTGAGACTGTCCATCTTCTGCTGTTTCTGAACCACTGAAGGTCGTTTCCATGAACTTCATCAAATGTGTTTGCAGTCATCAGTGTGGGAGTGACAGGACCAGCCGAGGCCTGGCTTCGTCTGGACAGTCTTGAAGCATGAGCGTCATTCCTTTGACTCACTTTAGGATGCGTGAATTTGACTGGAGAGTCTGGGCCGGGAAGCCCCAGTGACACTGGGATTATGAGAGAGTGAGATGAATGGAGACTCCGTCATTGACACCAGCCCAGCCCAGGTGGGAGGAGGCATGGGGACCTGTCACCAACCTGCCCTGAGCTTTGTTTCCTAAGGTGTGTGTCCAGAGCTTTGCGGTTCACTTGCTTCAGGTGGAATTAATGCTGCGGTCGTTGCTAAGAGCATCCCTGGCTATGGTTTTGTAGCTTACTGCCAATGTGGGTTTCTTAAATTAGTGAGAGTAGTGTGGCTGGTTTTGGGGGTAGCAGAGTTATCCCTTGTGTGGTCCCCTAGGGTCCTCTCTGAGGCCACGTGAGTCAGCAGCCCGCCCCGGTGGACTCCGGATGTTTTCTGAGCCTTACCTCGGTAAGAATAAAAATGTTTCGGTGCATGATTTGATTTGTTTGCTAGAAGATTAGTACAAACGCAGGAAGGAACCAGAATGTGTGGTGGAGGTGATTGTGAGAGGCTGGCAGAAGGTTATTTACAGATTTTTGCTGACAGTCCTTGTTTAAAGGAATTCCCTTTGGGATTTATGAAGCCTTTCCAATTTATTGTCTTTCCAACTAAGGTAAGCAAATAAATAAGTTATTCTATTTTATTATAAACACAGCCAATGGGAGATTAAAAATAAGAGGAAATGGGGCTCCATTTTTCCAGCCGAGTGTGTTTCAGGAATTTGGAAAGCATCTTGGAAAGGCTTTTTGTTTTGTTTTTGGCTCAAGCACATTGTGCATTTAAAAGATAAAGTCTGACCCTTGATGTTGTGTGCACTGGTCGCCATCCTTGAAGAGAGCCAGCTGCGGTCTGGCAGGAAGGTGGGATAAGCAAGATGGCAGGGACAGAAGTGCTGGGACAGGGGCAGCCCACCATAGTCATAGGCGACTTGAGAAACAAGGCAGAGGAGCCCCTGCAACTCTGTTCTGGGTTTTGTCACAGCTGCTGTGCCTAGAGAGGGACACTTTTCTTAGCCCATGTACTAGCCCTGCACAAAACCCAAAACCCATCCTGATAAAATTGTGAACTTTCTTCAACCCTCTTTTACTATCTTGATTCCTTTCTTTTCTTTCTTTCTTTTTATTGTCTTTCATTTAGGGTGTGTGTGCTCATCAGAGAAGGAGAGAGGGAAAGTGAGAAATCATCCCTCCCAGGGAGGGTGGCCAACCACAGTCCCTTCTCCATTCTCCTCTTGGGACTTTGGACACACACACACACACATAGCGCACCCGGGGTGATTTTTAAGCGGTTGGGTCTTGTGCTTGAACTGTGCATTCAGACATGTGAGATCCAGTGCCTTAACCTCCACGCCACCTGCTGGCCCTTTTGGTTTTTAAACTCTTGAAATTGTAGTTGAATTCTGATTCCAGTGACATAGGTGGTATGTGAAGACCCAGATGGGAAATAGAGATTTTTAGGTAAAAACTAAACAGGAGCTTGAAACCTTGTAATAAACATCTCATTTCCTGGTAGTGATAGAGTGCCAGAAGACTTGAGCAGGGAAAACTCCGGTGACCTGTCTCCTAACAGTGGTTGTTCCCTCCCTTTGCCTGTCCAGGAGCCCATTGGAAGTCACTCCTGGCACTTACGAGGCCTTGGATGGTGCCATTGGAGAAACATCTGTTACCATTTTGGGAAAATGAGTTTTACATCCCTGCCCCTAGATGTCCCTAGCAAAGCTATTTTGGAGGGATTAATGGTCAGTGTTTGGATGCTGTCTTGTAACTGTGGAGTTTTAAGTCCATCAGCCCTTGACACGCAGTAGGTGTATACATAGTAGGTGCACACTGAGGATTTAAAGCGTGTTGCCTTCCCTACAGGGTTTTTTTCTTTCTTTTTTGAGAGGTTTTTGCTATAGAGTATGTATGCTCGCTAGAAAGACAAAAACAGAGAGAAAACGAGAAATCACTCCCCGGGGGGGGGGGATTGAAATCACCACCCGGGGGATGGCTGTGCCACAACTCCTTCTCCTCCATTCTTCTCTCGGGATCTTGGGCATGCATGCACACGTGCCCAGTGTGAACTTGTCACCAGATCCGGGACTCGAACTGTGGTCGACTACATGGGAGTCCAGCAACATAGCCATTATGCCAAGGGGTTTTTCTGAGGAGCAAATCAGAACTAAGAGAGACTTGCAAGCTGCCAAGGGCATTCTTCCTGCAAGAATAGCCCTATGCGGTTCGTCGTCTTTCTTGCTGATTTCCTTTGTGGTACCTTGTCCCACATGGACATGCCAGAGAGGTGGACTTTTCCTCACCTTGGGGCTAATGAGCCACTGCAGGGACTCCAAAACAGTGAGCCTGATGCTGTCCTGGACCTGCAGGGACCTGGCCTGTAGGGGCAGACCACCCAACCAGAAGACAGTGGCAAATGAATAAACTAGGTGAACCAGGCAGTGGGAGGGGCGTGGGGCCCAGGGGGTTCCCACTCAAACACAGGAGGTCAGGGAAGGCCTCTTGAAGGAGGCAGGCTGTGAGCTGCAAAGGTGAGGGGGCCAGCCTCACCTGCCTTCCTTGTTTGCCCTTTCTTAGAGGTGGCCCCTGCCCAGGACGTCCATCCTCCACCTGGATCCCTCTGGCCTTTTGGTTCTCTTCCCTGCCTAGATCTGAGAATCATCTGGGGAACTTTGAGAAGAAACCTAAGCCCAGCCTCATCCCCAAAGGTTCTACTCAGTGGTCCAGGTGGCACCTGCCTATGGTAGTTGCAAAAGCCCCTCAAAGCTTCCAGGTGATTCTAATAATGGACAACCAGGTAGGGAGACTCTGCCCAGCCAGTAACACTCAGCTGAGGCCACTTGTGTCCACCCTCCACCCCATCCCCGCCCCCGTGTAGTAGAAGTCATGGTCCCAGAAAGTCAGATAAGCTCTAACTTCCCTGCCCCACCAGCTGGAAGCGGGGCTGAGAGGGCTGGTGAGCCTCGGAGGTGGGACCAGACCAGCGGTCAGCACTGGATAACCCAGGGCTGTGTGCTGAAGGGTGTCACAGGTAGTGACACCGACGTGGCCTGACTTCTCGTCAGGTAAGGGTCATCTCAGAGCTGTATCATTTCATCAAGAGACTTAAAGTGGGGCTAGCTTTGTGGGATGACATGCCATGGGGTTGGGGATGGAAGGCTAGCTTTTGGAGTTCCATCTCCTCAGGGCTCTTGCCCATAAATAAGGGAAAGCGGCATCCTTGCCCTGTGAGAAGGAAAGGTGGGAGTAGGGGGATTTTCCTGCCTCTGTCATGTGCCACTGAAAGGAGAAAGCAACTGTTGTCTAGGCAACAAAGCCAAAGGGCTTGACTCAGGCTCACGGACCTCAGGGGACTCCATGTGTGGGTGGGGGTGAGCCCCAGAAATCACGATTTGGGAGGACTAGGGTGGGAAGGTGCCTCTATATGCATTTTATAGGAAAAGATTCCCCCTTTCTTCAGTGTCGCCAAGGAGTCCAGATTTCAAATTGCTCAGAGCCCCTGGGTGGGCTTTGGCCTAGAAAGACTAGGGTGGGGATTGGGGGAATGTGTTGTGTGACTCAGGAGAAGAGGTGCGGGGTGGGTGCTGAAGGGAATAAAGGAAACCTGTAGTGGTGTTCAGGATTGTCTTGCTTCGGTCGTTGAGCTTTTGTGGAAGGCAGTGGGCGGAAAAGGGAGCCTGGGTGTGTTGGAGACTTGGTCTCCCCCAGGGGTACTTCTAGGTAGGAGAAAGTGAGCAGATGGTAACACTGATACTTGGCCCAAGAAAAGGCTCCCCTCTAGTTGGGCAAAGTGGTTTGGGGCACTCCAGGGGCAATCACGTATGATGCTGTTTAGCCGCTGCTTATTGATGAGAAAAGGTTTGAAATTCTGAAAATAAATAAGATTCTGGTGATCGTCTGTGAACTTGGCGTTTAATGTAGTCAGGGTTTCATATACCAGGGGACAGGGTGAGCTGACCATCAGCATGGGCTATATCCAATTTGATTTCCAGTTTGGGGAGGAGAATGGAGGAAGGCTTGGAGGCTCAGACTGGGGCAAGCCCCTGCCCCTCTTGTCTGATCTGTTGGTTCATTCCCTTCCTGAGTACCTGTGGAGGTGGCAGTCAGGTGCAGGGTGATGTGCTTTTGCTCATTGTCTGGGCGTTTTGGGCCACTGTGGTGAGGTGCCAAGAGAGTTGCTGGATAGATTTTTTAGCCTTCGTGGTCTTTGGTTGGTCTTGTGTGGTGTGATGCCCTTCCCTTTTGGAGGAGTCTCTAGCAGTTGAAGGGACCAGTCAGATTATGGTCCCTGCCTCAGGTTTTCTGGATTAGCCCTGGGCTCAGAACCAGAACTGTGTTATGACTGTCCCTCTTCCTCACTGCAGGCAGTGGCAGGAAGTAAGGGGTCCTGAATTTCCCGCTGGGTGGTCCATACCGAAGTTGCCCCCTGCTGTGCTGAGCAGGGCACAGGTGGGCTCCTGCTGTTGCACTTTAGTTGGCCTAGCTAGGTCTGACTTTGCTTCTACTGCTGTCTGCTGTGGGCTCTGGCCTTGAGGCTCTCTCAGCTGTATCTCCCCACCTGTAAGTGGGGAATGATAACAGTTATTTGATGGGGAGTGGCTGTTGGTAATAGGTTTGTTAAGAGTTCAGCCCATTAAAATCTGGTCATTTGGGCTGTCTTAATTTTTTTATTGGTTCTTAGAGATTTTTGCTATAGGTTGCATACACTTGCTGGAGAGACAGAAAGTGAGAAGTCACCCCACCCCCCACCCCTGGGGGGATAGCCATAACGCAGTCTCTTGTCCATTTTCCTCTCAGGATTTTGGGCACACATGCACACGCATCTGGCGTGATTTTCAAGACGTGGGGTCCAGGACTTGAACCAAAGTCAGCCATGTGGGAGTCCAGAGCCTTAACCACAATGCCACTTGCCGGCCCTAGGGCTGTTTTTGTTTTTGCATCCTTAGTACACCATGGGGAGAATAGCCAGAGCTCCAGGACATGACCTTGAGTGCTTGCTTTTGTGTTTGGAGTCCTGCCATGTCTAGAACTTGAACCATAGTCAGCCATGTGGGAGTCCAGCACCTTAACCACCCTGCCACCTGGCATCTACACATGTACTTTTAACAATCTGATCTGTAATTTTTCTTTCTTGTTTAATATCATACCTGTGAAGTCTGACCTTCCTTCATGTGCATTTCTTCTTGGAACCAAACTTTATCACCAGTCTTAGAGCTGCGACCAGGAAGTGTCTGCCAGACACTCAGAATTCAGTTTCTTCTGTGTCGAGTCCCATGCAACAGGCTCAGTAGAAATGAGGTGCTTCTCTGTCCCCAAGGAGTGCACATGTGGAGGAGAATTGGTAGGCTTCTGTTTCAGGGATGTTATTAGGCTTTGGGATTCTTTCTACAAACAACTCTGAATTTGCTTATGTTGGCTTATTTTAAGTCAAAAAATGTTATTTCACAAGACTAGTTCAGGCTTTTTATAGTGATTTATAGTTTACAGTCATGTTCAAATGTGTGCTAATTACAACTTCCAAGCAACAAGACTCTGTTTTCAGATGGAGAAAACAAAGGACTCAGGTTAACTAACTACTCGGACATCCCTTGGAAGAGGTGGCCCTGCCTCCATTCCTCCTGGTTGCAGAGTACCACCTTGGGTGGAAATGAGTTTCTGCGTCCCTCATTTTTGAATGTCCTGACTGATCATTGCACACTTAGACTTAATTAAAAAAAAAATTTTTTTTTTTTTGGAGAGGTTTTTGCTATAAGGGCGCATGTGCTCACCAGAAAGACACAGACAGAGAGACAGAAAGCGAGAAATTGCCTCCCTGAGGGATGGCCATGCCATCCCTTCTCCTTCATTCTCCTCTCAAGGATCTTGGGCATGCATGCACACGTGCCCGGCGTGAGTTTAAGCCACCGGATCTGGGACTTGAACCACAGTCAACTACATGGGAGCCCAGCAACATAGCCATTATGCCAACTACTGGTCCCTATTCTCTTAAATTCTTTGCTGAGATGTTAACTTGGATACCACTTTCAGAGTGAGGATGGGATTGAGACACTAATTAAAGGGTGAGGTACCAGTGAATAGAACTCAGGGGGAGCCTGGACCCCTTTCAGCCAGCATCTCACCATCCCCTGATACTTCCCAGCCATTTGCACTTGATGCCAACTGAAGGCCATACCAAGATGGATGCCCTGGGCAAGAGTTTGCCCTCCCAGAAGTTTGTGATTCATCTTTTGAGGGTGCTGACCCTCCTGGTGTACATACATTTATCCACACACCAGACACCTGGTATTGGAATGTACCTGGCAGTTTGAGCAGTAGTTGGGGGTCTGGAGCTCCCCTTGCTGCTAGTAGATCCACATTCACAGAGCTTTAGATGGCAAGCAAGTCCAGGGCCAAGTTCAGGTACATGAGCCATTAGCTGACTCTTTGAACTGAGTCATTTTGATTTTTCTCTTGTGATATCTGTCACTTGGCAAAAAGAATTCCATTTTCTGGGGTTGTCATTCTTAGTATCATTTTGCACCATACCATTACAATTTTTAGTGTTTGCTTGTTTTGTGTTTATTGAAACTAAATTCATTAGGTTGATGTGAAAATAGCGCACAACTGTTTACCAGATCGGGATTCTTATTTTTGATATTTTAGTACATCATCTGTTCTCTCTTGAATGTCGTGGAATTTGTTGGTAAAGTGTTACGCAGATGAAAACCCAAATTTTAGTGGATTTTTTTTTTATTCAAGTGAGTTTGTAAAAATATATAACTAAGGTGCTTGATTTGCTGTTTGAATCAGGTTCTGTGTGGAGGTGAGAATGTTGGAGCTTGGCTTGGTCTTTGAGTGCTAGGGGACAGCCATGGGGGTATCTCGATCCAGCAGCAGGTGGAGTCAAAGGCTGGTTGTAAAGTCCCTCTCCCACTCTACGCCTCACCAGTTGTGTGGCTGCTGGCAAATCTCCCAATCCTTGGGAGCCTTGGGCCCGAATCTGTCCAACCGGCCATGTGGGATCCAGCCACTCCAACCACCATGCCCCCTAGCTGGCCCATCATTCATTTTCAACATTTTAGTATCTCTGAAATCAAGTCAAGTCATAACTATGTATGCCATAGTTTAATTGACAGTATCTTTTTCCTTCTTTGTTAGTGATTTACAAAATAATGCTGGTCTAAGATTTGATAGTGTTTTAGACTTGATGGACCTGAGAGAATTTTGCAAGCTTTAAGGTTTTAGGCATTTTTCAATGAAGAGATGGTTAGTTGCTCATCTTTTTTTTTGGTGGGGGGGTAGAGGTTTTTGCTATAGGGCTCATGCGCTCACCAGAAAGAGAGACAGAAAGCAAAAAATCACCTCCTGGGGTGGATGGCCACACTGCAATCCCTTCTCCTCTACTTTCCTCTTGGGATCTTGAGCACGCATGCACGCACATACACCTAAGCCACTGGGTCCGGGACTCAAGCCATGGTCTACTACATGGGAGTCCAGCAACATAGCCATTATGCCATCTGCTGGTCCCATAGTTGCTTAGCTTTTTAATTGGTCAGTGAAAATCCGGTAGAGACCAGACTTGACGTTAATGCCACAGCTACACGGGAGCAGGATAATTTAACAGATATGTATCTAGAGTTTTTGGCATCTCCTTTCAGGATTTGATTCAGTGGTCAGATAATCCAGGATTCTTGTGCTCAGAGACCCCAAGTGCTATAATTGCTTCCAAAATAAGCGTGCCCTGAGACTGAGACGAAAGGCGAGAATGGTAAATGCACTCATGTCCATTCGCTCCCTGAGTCCTTGGTGGTGGGTGGTGGGGGAGCTTACACCTACCACATGACATTCACCTCAATCCTTTGGGTTCAGTTAGGGGGCCCCAAAAGTCTGATTATCACACACTGGAGAAGTTTAGAAGCAAGTCTTATAAAACTGTAATGTGTACCTGGCATGGAGTGGCAGCGTGACAATGTTCCTTCTGATCTTCTGCTTCCCGTGGGTGCAGCTGCCACATTCAGAGTCCAGCACAGTGTTCAGAGAGTCTGCATGTATGCCCCTGGGCTGCTGCTTCTTGATGGGGACAGCAAGTTAAGCTTCTCCCTACCCAGTCTCCTTCCTTCCTTGCCATCCCTATGGCATCTCCAGCTTTGGTCAGACCTGCATCTCTGACCCCCTTAGGAGCCTCTTTCACAGCTGATTTTGTCTTGACTTTGGTTTTTGGAGGACCCAAGCTAATATATGTTGTATTTAAAATGTAGCGGGTCACGGGGACAGTGCCCAGCAACTTCCTCGTTGGGACACAAAGCCATTTCTTCTCCTGGGTTACAGCTGGCCTTCATCTAACATAAGGAGGCTGTCCTTGATGATTTTCAGGCCCTGTCCAGGTCAAACAGAGCTAGGATTCTGTCAAGGGAAATAGTTTTGCTACACTGGTCTTACAGCACAGCGAATCTCTAAATGTACTTTTCTCAAAGCTTTCCCGCCATCTGGGTGAAGCATCAGTAATGAAAATGGAGTGGATGCCGCATTGACCTTTCTGAGTGTCTGTGCACTATATTTTAACTGGGAAGTTGCATGTATTTTCTATACTTAATACTTTAAAAGCCTCTTGGGTAATAAGAGGCATGTAAGTGCAGCCTGCACGTGACCTACCCTGCATGTACAACTTCAGGTTGAGGAGCCCGTTTTCATAGGACACAACGTTTAGTGGCAGCCATGTAAATTTCCTTGGCATTTGGCACAGCATACTGCCAAGAAGACCTGTGGTAATCATTTTGCTCTTTGGGAGCTGTTTGGGGCTGAAGGCTGCACTGCCCCTGAAGAGTCTAGGGGAGTCAGGCTCAGAACTGTGGGAGTTCTTATTTTGCCTCAAAGTATGAAAGAACCTGCATGTTGCAGACGTCACTGTTCTGGGGTATTCTTTCCATGGACTCATGTATAGAGTTCTCCTTTTTGTATCAGCTTGTATTAACACTACCAATCCTTTTTTTTAAAATTTTTATTTTTTATTTATTTAATTTGACCAGAGCGAGACAGAGAGAGAAAGTGAGAAAGTAAGCCACCAAGTCCAGGACTCGAACCAGGGTTGCCCATGTGGGAGTGTCCACCACCTTAACCACCACATTATTTTGCCTCAAAGTATGAAAGAACCTGCATGTTGCAGACGTCACTGTTCTGGGGTATTCTTTCCATGGACTCATGTATAGAGTTCTCCTTTTTGTATCAGCTTGTATTAACACTACCAATCCTTTTTTTTAAAATTTTTATTTTTTATTTATTTAATTTGACCAGAGCGAGACAGAGAGAGAAAGTGAGAAAGTAAGCCACCAAGTCCAGGACTCGAACCAGGGTTGCCCATGTGGGAGTGTCCACCACCTTAACCACCACACCACCTGCTGGTCCCCTAACACCACCGATCTTAAACTTGTCCTGGCTTCAGTTCAGAGATCTATTCACGGACGATGGGTTGCCGTGCATGCTGTTGGCAGGCTTTGATTTGGACTGTTTGTGGTCTCTGCTCCTCCAGGTACTTAGACCGCACAGGTGTTTCTGAGGGCCTCATTTCAGGGATGGGCCTTGAAGTGAGTACAAGGTTCCCCACCCGAGGTTTCGGAATAGCTTTTAGAAGGTAGCCTTGGCATTGTTTTCCATCTGTCGTGAAAATCTGAAAAGTAGACTTAATCCGTAAGGAACACAGCACAGCCACCCCTACCCCCGTTTCCACAGTTACCATTGAGCTCTCTCCATCTCCCTACCCATCGTGCCATCTTTTACTTGACATTTCTTGGCTGCATGTCAGACCTCAGCTTTACCCCCGAGACCTTCAGCATGTGTCTCATATCATCTTTGTGTTTATTTTTGTTTTGTTTTCCTTTGAGGTAATACTTAGGGAAAGTGGTCAGGGCAGTGGCAGTGGTGATTGGCTGCCAAGGGCACAATGACATACGTGATCTTAAGTGTGTCCATTGGTTAGTCTGACAAGTGTACCCTAGCATCAACCAGGATTGGAACCTGCCAGCGCTCCACAGGCTCCATGGCTCCCTCCAGGCAATCCCCACTCCCACTGGCCTGATCACCTCGGGCAACCCCTGTTGTGTTTTGCCTTTTCCAACATGACTACTTTGGCCTGTTGTAGAATTATATTTGATACTCGGGACCAGCAGTTGGCATAATAGCTATGTTGCTGGACTCTCATGTAGTCAACCCTAGTTTGAGTCCCAAACCTGGTGGCTTTAAACTAATGCCAGGTGCATGTGCATGTGCGTGTGCGTAGTCAACCCTACAAGATCCCGAGAGGAGAATGGAGGAGAAGGGATTGCAGTATGGTCATTACCCCTAGGAAGTGATTTCTCACTTTCTGTCTCTCTGTCTCTCTCTTTCTGGCGAGCGCATGCGCCCTATAGCAAAAACCTCTAAAAAAATTATATTTGATACTATAGAGTATACATGTATATATAGCATGTGTGTGAATAAATATATAACTATAAATACATATGTGATGTGTGTATATTGTGTTTTTATATACCTTTTTGGATAAAGCTTTTTTCATTCCACATAATGTTGTTTCTTTTTTTTTTCCTTTTTTTTTTTTTGGAAATTAGGCTTTTGCTACTGGGCACATGCACTCGCCTGCTATAGGGCATGTGTGCTCTCCAGAGAGACAGAAAGTGAGAAATCACTTCCTAGGGGTAATGACCATACTGCAATCCCTTCTCCAGTCTCCTTTCAGGATTTTGGGCATGCATGCACATGTGCCTGGTGTGAGTGTTAAGCTGCCGAGTCTGGGCCTTGAATCACGGTTGACTAAGTAGGAGTCCAGCAACATAACCTTTATGCCATTTGCTGGTCCCTGTTGAGTTTCTTGAAAATGTCGGGCCTAGTTCAGCCACTTGTTCCTTTTTACTCTTGAGCAGGGTTCCGTTGAGTGCCTCTGCTGTGTTCCTTTGCCTGTTCACCTCTGCTGGGCACGTCAGCTGTTTGCAGTGTGACTCTTCTGTGGCTGGCCATGTGGGAGTGTCCAGCACCTCAACCACCAGCTGGTCCCCAAGCGTGACTTTTCTGAGTAGAACTCTTATGAGCTATTCTCAAACATGTCTTTTGTGGACATGCTTCACTGTTTCTAGGTAAAGTCCTAGAAATGTTACTATTGGGCCATAAACTGAGGTGTATGGTTAGCCTTGAAACAAACAAAAAAAAGAATTATTTTTCTAACTTTATTCATTTGTTTATTTTAATTTAAATTTGATCAGAGAGGGAGAAAGAGAGAGAGAAAGCAGGAGAGAGATAAATAAAGTGAGAAAGTAAGCTTCCAGATCTGGGACTTGAACCGTGGTCAGCCATGTGGGAGTCTAGCGCTCTTAACCACCATGCTACCTGTCAGCCCCTGGTTAGCCTTTTTAAAGCAATTTTAACATTTTATGCTTCAAGCAATTGTGTGTGAAAGTTTTTTGTTTTGTTTTGTTTGTTGTTGAGATATTTTTGCTATAGGGTGCATGTGCTCACCGGAGAGACCGAGAGATAGAAAGCAAGAAATCACCACCCAGGGGAAATGACTACACCACAGTCCATTCTCCTCACAGGATTTTGGGCACACATGCACACACGCCCGGCATGAGTTTTAAGCCACCGGGTCCAGGACTTGAACCCTGGTCAGCTATGTGGGAGTCCAGTGACATAACCATTATACCATCTGCTGGTCCCTAGAGCTAGTTTTTTCAAACCACTTCATAGAATGTTAGCTTTGCGATTGGGTATTACAATGGAGTAGGAGAGTGAGTAGGTGAGGGACTCTTCTTTCCACTGGCCCCTTCACTGACAGGATGGGTGCAACGGTCTGCACTGTTCACTCTGCTAGGGGAGGCTGTGGAGTTCACCTGCTCCAGGAAACATAGCTAGCTACACCCTCTCTTATTAGCAGCCCCACCCCTCCTTTCAGGCCATACCTCTCCCATGAAACACAATGCTTTGCAGTGAAGCGTCACACAAATAAGTCAGGAATGAGAGTCATGGCTTCTGCTTCCTGGTGTGTTCCTGTTTTTTTTTTTTTTTGTTGTTGTTGTTTTTTGTTTTTCCCCTTTTTCTTGGCATGTGTGCTCATCAGAGAGATAGAAAGGGAGAATTCCCCCCCCCCGGGGGGATGGCCACACCGCAATCCCTTCTCCTTTCTCCTCTCGGGATCTTGGGCACGCACGCACATGAGCCTGGTGTGAGTTTAAGTCACCAGATCTGGGGCTCGAACCATGGTAGACTTCATGGGAGCCCAGTGACATAACCGTTACTCTAACTGCTGGTCCCCAATTCCTGGTTCTTTTTTAACATTTGCCTACTGTTTTGCATTCATGACTGACAAGTTGATTTTAGGAGTCCAAATTATTACTGTGTGGGGACGTTGGTTCAGTAGGTGTTCCACAACTGCCTCCAGCGCAGTGACACTGAGCTGAGCCATCTAAGAACCCAGTGCCTAGTGTACTGGCTTCACTGGCTTTGGGAAGCGGGTGCCAGTTCTCCTGGATCTGTCTGGGGCCATTACTTTCACAGGCATGCTGTACAGGGCTACTACAATGTGCTCTTGAGTTGATTCTATTTTGCTTATTTATATCCTGCCTCTTTCAAAAAAAGTACTCAAGGATTCCAAAGATAGGGTGCTGTAAGAGGGGCTGAAATTGGGGAAGGGCCAGAATTGATTTAAAATTGCAGGTGTGTGGGGCCAGTAGGTGACGTAGTAGTTAAGGCAACTGTATTCCCATGTGGCTAACCTTGGTTTGAGTCCCAGACCTGGCAGCTTGCTTTCTTATTTTCCCTCTCTCTGGTCAAATAAAGACAAAGAAAAAAAGATGAATAAAATTGAATAAAAAATAATTCTTCTAAAAAAAAATGTAGTTATAGGGGCTGGCAGGTGGCATGGTGGTTAGGCGCTGGACTCCTACATAGCAGACTATGGTTCAAGTCCCGGGCCTGGTGGCTTGCTTTCTCACTTTCTCTTTCTCTCTGTCCCTCTCTAGCCAAGTTAAAATAAATGAATAAATAAACTAAATAAATTGAAAAGTTAAATAATTCTTTTTAAAAATGCAGTTACATAACTAAGAGTTTTGGGATACTTGATATGAACAGGAAAGTCTGAAGTTGGGCAGCTGTCCAGGTTTAGGGAAGAACAGTGTGTATCCTTGAGTTGGTCACGAAAAGAAATGCCTCGCTAGGGCTAGCAGGTGGCGTGGTGGGAGACACCAGACTCTCAACATGGCTGACCACAGTTCGAGTCCCAGACCTGGCAGCTTACTTTCTCACTTCCTCCTCTCTCCCTGTCTCTGCCTCCCTCTGGTGAGTGCATGTGCTCTGTAGCGAATTAAAAAATGATAGTAATGATAAATACAATTAAATTAATAATTCAGAAAAAAAGGGGAAAGAAATGCCTTGGTATAGGAGCCATGTGCAGGGAATAGAGGCCACCATAAAACTCTTTGCCACCAACTGGTCTGGTAACAGGTCCCAGGCCTCTGGGAAAGGTCAGAAGCACAGTGTGGAGGGACAGTTAAGGGCTGTTCTGTGAAGGACCCTTCTAAGGAAGGATATCATTTGCTTTGGGATAGAATTTTAAAGCTCTTATAAAATCCTTTATTTCAGTTGGACTTATTTTTATTATTTTGGTTTTTGCTATAGGGTGTGTGCATTCACTGGGGAGAGACAGGGGGAAAGTTAGACCATCTTAGGGAGAATGACCGTGCCACGACCCCTTCTCCTCCACCTTCTTCTCAGGATTTTGGGTGCACGTATGCACCCAGTGTGTTTGTCAAGTCACCAAGTCTAGGACTCAAACTCATGCAGTGGTTCATGTGGGATCAATCCAGCTGCCTTAACCACCATGCTCCCTGGCTAGCTCTGAGCTGGGCTTTTTTTTTTTTTTTTTTTTTTTCCCGTTTTTTT
>NW_006159577.1:1945234-1949406 GCF_000334495.1 Tupaia belangeri chinensis
ACGTGTGCTCGCCAGACAGACAGAGACAGAGAGACAGAAAGCAAGAAATCACCCCCCAGAGGGGATGGTCACGCCACAATCCCTTTTCCTCCATTCTCCTCTCGGGATCCTGGGCACGCACGCACACGCGCCCGGCGTGAGTTTTAAGCCACCAGGTCCGGGACACGAACCGCGGTCGACTACATGGGAGTCCAGCGACATAGCCATTACGCTAACTGCTAGTTCCCTGAGCTGGGCTTTTTAATCGGTGTTTGAGAGCAGATGTTTGAAGTTAAACGTCCTGCCCAGGAACCGATATGCAGGATTAGCATCGAGATGACCTGCCGGTGTCTCAGACATGGAGGTGGAGAGATGTCGGGGCCGGCCTGCTTGGTTCCCGTGGCATAAACTTGAAGCTAGGACGGGGACTGTCTTTGTTTTGGTGACAGGGACTCCATAGGGTTGAGGCAAGAAGGATGATGATTTTGGGTGAACTGAGTTTGAAGGCTAGGTAGAATGCACAGTAGGAGGAGAATAATCTTGAGGGCAGGGGGTTAGATTCTCTGGTGCTTCTTTGAAAGACTGTCAGAATTGACTGGAGAGCACATAACCAGAAGCTTAGACGTAATTGTAATTCCTTCTGTGCCTGCTCTCTGTAGCACTTCTCTGTGAGGACAAGACTGGATCTCATTTGTTTCTAGTGTTCTGTACTTCGTAGTTCCTGGCTCTGGGTCGGTGTGATACTGCAGTGGACCGAGTAGGGTAGTATGTGCGTGGAATGGGGATATGCAGGGAGCAAGAGAGGTGGCAGCTGAGGAAAGAAGGGCCGCTGGCTTTGGCTCTTCCAGAGGTGTGTCTATGTAGAAAATGTGCGTGTATGTGTATATGTGGAAATAGAAAAAAATACATGTAGGTAGATTGCGTGCGTGTGTGCGTGTGTGCGTGTGTAAAAACTTGAAAGCAAGAGTCAAATAAAGAATGTTGGTGCTTGGGAGAGTGGATCAGCACTGAGGGCTGGGAGCACATCCGCCATTGAGGGAGAAGGAACATCCTTACCGAGTTGGCCTGTGACTTCCTGCCTATGCCATCTGCGCTCGCAGGTCTTTCTTTTAGGGAGCAGGAACGTCCCTCATTACCGAGTTTGCCTGTGACTTCTGCCTGTGCCATCAGCGCTCTCAGGTGCGCCACCTCCAGTTTGTGGGGTCTGGCTTCAGGAGTGTTGTTTTCTGGCCCTTCACATGCCCTGGAAACAGTTTGCTCCCAAGGAAGGGAATTTACCTGAACCCAGAGACAGAGAGACATCTCCCTTAGAACCCCTTTTCCCACATTATTGCTTTCTTTCATGCCTCAGTGGCTTCTGAGAGTTGGTTTTGGTTATTAGGTTTTATGAATGCCTATCTTTAAATGGAGTTAAAACTTGAGTTTGAGTGGAACTGGAACACGGTATCTTCAAAGTGGCTTTCTTCTCCCATAGGGGTCACGAGCAGTTAGTCTCCAAGAGGTGGAGTGACTTGCATGTGGTGCTGCTGGAGGTGGCGATCAGGAAGCTTCTGCAGCAAGGCTTCCTGACTCTAGCTCCCTTGTGAAGTATGTCCCAGCCGGCCCTCTCCTGCACTGTGCAGAGCAGGGTCCTGCCTCTCACTCCCCACCACTGCCCCCAACCTTGGGTGCAATTCCTGCTTCCCAGGTAAAAGGTGTTTAGTTTGGGGCTGAGTGGAGCATGTCTTCTGTTCAGTTTCTTGAATATTCCTCCCTAATACTTCTCTAGGTGTTTTTAGAATCACGTGTGAACATTGCTTAAAGGGATGGGAGGTTGCCCATGCGGCATCCCATTTGGGTGAATTACCAGGGGGTTTGCGGTGGACCGCCATTGAACCAGAATGGATCTCACAGAACAGATCTCAAGTGCTCTCCACCCTTTCTCCCATCATCTCCATGGGCTCCAAGATCATTCAGATGCCAGTCCCTAGTACCAAGGGACAGCAGTTAGTCTTCACAGCCTCGTCGCTTTCTTGACTTATTTTTGCACACTTGTTACGTGACACGCTTTACTGACTCGAAGTCACTGAGTCTGTTTTATTTCCGAATTCTTACTCTTTGCTCAGGAGGCAGCACCAGGCTTCCCGTGGCTTACGTTCCAGTGAGGGTTTTACTCATGTTTGCTTTTTCCAGAACTAATACTTAGTACCTCTTTATTAAGGCAGTGGAGAAATAGACCATACTGTTTCTTTAGAGTTTCCCAAACATTTGATGTTGACCGAGCTTGATTTCTTTAAGTTGAGAAGAAGTCTGAAGTAGAAAGCTTATCTGTCTGTCTCCCTAAGCGTTTTAGAAGAAAGATCTATCTGTGCTCTGCGTTTAAATATAGCACGGTGTTTGCTACTGAGATGGCGAATAAGCAGTTGAATATGTAGGTCATTGACTTATGAGAATGAGTTGGGAGTTTTCTTTGCATCTGATTAACACTGTCTTACAATTGGGCAGTCAACGCGATGCCATGATTAGGTTACTGGATGCAGCAAGCCATCTAGGAGAGAAACTGGAAGGCTCATAAGAGGATCCTTTTGCCCCCCTTACGGTATTAGGAGCCTGACTTGTTGAGCCCGAGGTTACAGCCACGGGGCCGTGGCACTAACTCTGGAGTTGTACTGAGAGAGACACCGAAGTCTGCCCTGAGCAAATCCACCAGGGGGGAGGGGGTGGGGAGCCACACTCAGTTGGGATAAATGCCAGCGGTGTATTTTAATACATTCTTGATTCAGAACGCACTATTTGGAATTGCATACTTAAAAGGAAACTGCCATCCCCTTTTGAAGGTATGTGACATTTAAAAGATCTACGGCAGGAGATTGGTTTGACAGCTTTGAATTATATTTGAAAGAGTTTTTCTTTTCAAAAAAGAAAATGATTACCTCTATTTTAAATGTCATCACAAAGACATAAACATGTTTAATCAAATTATATATTTAATTTATGTAGAATGTAATTTTTATTCATGTGGAAGAGTCACTGGTTGTTTCTCTTATTTTGGGGCAGCTTCTAAGCTGAAAAATGTTGGTGATTTGAAACGGTTTAGCTTTTTGAGTAAAAGGCTATTTGAGGGTTTATGGAATCTGAAAAAATAGTGTTATTATTGAAAATTTTGTATCTGTACTCCAGTACCTAATGGCACTTTTTCAGGAGAGGCAGCTACTTCCGTTATTGTTACTGGGAGACAGTAAGGATAAACTCTTGTTGAATGCATTGAAAAAAAAAAAGCGTAACCCTGAAGACAATAAAGGCGGAAATGGCACAGGCACTCCTGTAATTTTCTTTTGGATTCTTTGAATCAGCAGGGAGTTACCGGGAGTGCTAGCACTGAGGGTGCCAGCTTTCCTTAAAAGGGAGGCTACAGGAGATCTCCGAGGACGGTCACAGTGCCACAAGAGACCTTTGGGTTGGTACAAAAGGCTGATGTGGAGTTTGAGGGCACCAGCAAAGTCCCTAGGCTGATGCAGAAGCAGGGCCATAGCTGTGGGTCTGCTTGGGACAAGCAGCTCACCTGACCCTGGTGAACTGCCAGGACACTCCTCCAGAATGTTCTTTGAGCCAGCTCGGTGTTGGAAGCCAGCCAGCCCAGCGTACAACCATACGTGTGTCAGCCGGGGACAGTCGTGGCCTGTTCCAGCCTGCTGCCTGTAGTTTCTCTTTAGCCAGGCAGGGTCAGGGAGTCCTGGAGTTCCCCGCCAAAGTGGCCCACTTGCCCAGCAAAGGCCTGCCTGGGAGCTGCTTTTCTCCTTTTAGGGCTGCTTTGCCAGAGAAGGTGCCTCTGTCGGGTGTGGCCTGGGTAGCCCAGGGTGGCTATAAGCAGCAAATGAGCAAGTTAGTCGTGTCCATTCCCAGGAAAGACGGCACCTTGCCAGCTCCAGCAGGAGAAGACGGGTATCAGGAGTCGTGAGCTCTGCTCTTCTGGGCAGCTGGAGGACACCGACCCCGGAACATTCCTAAGGAGTGGCAACAGGACCAGTTCCACACAGTTCCTTCTTATAGCACCACCGGATCCACTGAAGAGAGGAATTGCCCTTATTGGTCAGCACAAGCCAAGCTATCTAAACAAAAAATAACACAACCCTATTGTTTTGTTTTCCAATTTGACTTCTTATTTTGAAGTAATTGTAGATTTACATGTACTTTTAAGAGAGTAGAACAGTAAG
>NW_006159577.1:1949576-1950105 GCF_000334495.1 Tupaia belangeri chinensis
TTTCCCTACTTTCCTGAGGGTGAAATTGTAAAAAGCTGTAGCACAGCCAGGAAATAGACATTGATAGGATCCACAGATACTATTCAGATTGCCCAGTGTTGCATATATTCATACTCCTGTGTCTCTAGCTCTATGCAGGTTTTTTTGTTTGTTTTGTTCTTTTTTAAGTTTTGCTGTAGGGCCTGTGTGCTTGTGTCAGAGACATAGAGAGACAGAGAGAGGGGGAAAGTGAGAAATCACCCCCTGGGGGATGGTCATACCACAGTTCCTTCAGCTCTAGTTTCCTTGGGATTTAGGGCATGCACACACCCACCCAGTGTGTTTTTCAAGCCACTAGATCCAGAACTTGAGCCACAGTCAGCCATGTTGGATCCAGTGTCTTAACTTCCATGCCACCTACTGGCCCCAGTTCTGTGCACTTTTATCACATGTATAGGTTCATGTATGCACCACCCTGAGTCCCTCCTTTTGCTCTTTTTTAAGGTTTATTTCTTTGATGAGAGAGACAGAGACGGACACAAACCCATCC
>NW_006159577.1:1951200-1951462 GCF_000334495.1 Tupaia belangeri chinensis
TTCCTGTGGGTGAAATTGTAAAAAGCTGTAGCACAGCCAGGAAATAGACATTGATAGGATCCACAGATACTATTCAGATTGCCCAGTGTTGCATATATTCATACTCCTGTGTCTCTAGCTCTATGCAGGTTTTTTTGTTTGTTTTGTTCTTTTTTAAGTTTTGCTGTAGGGCCTGTGTGCTTGTGTCAGAGACATAGAGAGACAGAGAGAGGGGGAAAGTGAGAAATCACCCCCTGGGGGATGGTCATACCACAGTTCCTTC
>NW_006159577.1:1952226-1954609 GCF_000334495.1 Tupaia belangeri chinensis
TTTCCCTACTTTCCTGAGGGTGAAATTGTAAAAAGCTGTAGCACAGCCAGGAAATAGACATTGATAGGATCCACAGATACTATTCAGATTGCCCAGTGTTGCATATATTCATACTCCTGTGTCTCTAGCTCTATGCAGGTTTTTTTGTTTGTTTTGTTCTTTTTTAAGTTTTGCTGTAGGGCCTGTGTGCTTGTGTCAGAGACATAGAGAGACAGAGAGAGGGGGAAAGTGAGAAATCACCCCCTGGGGGATGGTCATACCACAGTTCCTTCAGCTCTAGTTTCCTTGGGATTTAGGGCATGCACACACCCACCCAGTGTGTTTTTCAAGCCACTAGATCCAGAACTTGAGCCACAGTCAGCCATGTTGGATCCAGTGTCTTAACTTCCATGCCACCTACTGGCCCCAGTTCTGTGCACTTTTATCACATGTATAGGTTCATGTATGCACCACCCTGAGTCCCTCCTTTTGCTCTTTTTTAAGGTTTATTTCTTTGATGAGAGAGACAGAGACGGACACAAACCCATCCACCCACTCACCAGGACAAGATCTGACCACACTGCTGTCCTCCTCTCCCCCTCCCCCCCCCAGCCTCCCAGCCAGTTAGGATAGCAGTGCCCCCAGTGTGGGTCCCAGCTTGGATCCAAAACTTGGTTCTCCATGTCCATTATCACTTAATAATGCCCTACTGTGTGTGCCACCACACCTGCCCCCCACCCCATTGCTGTTTTACAGCCAGGTTCACTTCAGATAGTCACCAAGGCTGATGCAGAGCCAGTACACACCGCTATGCACGGGTTGACCCGCTTTCAGGACCCAGCTTGTTCAAAGGAAGTCCTGGAGCTGAAATCTCTTTCGCCGCCTCCCAGTCTCTAAGCCTGGCAACTACGAATCTGTTCTTCATCTCTAAAATGTTGTCATTTAAGAATGTTACATAGGGCCAGGCCACAGTGGTGTGTGCTGCTAAGACAGTTCCGCAGGCTGGGACCACCTGGAGACCGAGTTTGATTCCTGGTCCAGTCTAAAGGCAGCAGTGGTGCACCAGTGACCCAGGAGGCTGATGGGAGATCGCCATACAGAGAGACCTTAACTTTTTTTTTTTTTTTGGTAGAGGTTTTTGGTATAAGGCGTGTGCGCTTGCCTTATACCAAAAGGTAGACAGGTAGACAGAGAGAGACAGAGGGCAGAAAAGTGAGAAATCACCCCCCAGGGGGGATGGCCAGGCTGCAATCCCTTCTCCATTCTCCTTTTGGGATCTTGGGCATGCATGCACACACACGTGGTGTGAGTGTCAGCCACTGGGTCCAGGACTCGAACCATGGTCGACTACATGGGAGTCCAGCAACGTAGCCATTATGCCAACTGCTGGTTCCATAAGAGACCCTATCTTAAGAAATACAATCAACCAGCAACAAAATGTTATATAGATGTACTTATAAGGTGTGTAACTTTTTTTATTTATTTTTTAGGTTTTTGCTATAAGGCACATGTGCTTGTGGGAGGGAGGGGAAAGGGAGAGGGGGAGAGAGAGAGAGACAGAATGAGAGAATGAGAGAGAAAGGGAGGATGGCATGCTACAATCCCCTCTCCTCCATTCTCCTGGGATTTTGGGCACATATGCAACATGGGCATGATTTCCAAGCCACTAGGCTTGGGACTGGAGCTGTGGCTGGCTATGTGGGAGTCCTGGGCCTTAACTACCACACCATCTGCTGGGCCAGCAGCATGTAACTTTCGGGGGATTGTCTTTTTTATTTGGGTTAATTCCTTTTGCTGTTACATTCCTGTATACTGATGAGTACTTTATCCTAGAGATTGTTCACACAGTGTTAGACCAGAATCCTGGGTAACAGGAAATGCCTCATGGAGACCTGAGAGTGACCAGACTTCTGCTCAGAACTGGCCATTTCCATGACCCTGTGTAGCTTGTCCCACTTCTCAGTGTATCTCTGTGGGGCGATGCTTGGAGTAGCTCTGTCCACATTGGTTTGGTTGGTTTTGGAAAGCAGCAGAAGAGCACTCTTCACCTTGTGAGTTCATCTGTATGTGTAGTTTTGCACGTTGCACCTTGACTGAAATACATGAAAAAAAGAAATAAAGATACTTGGGGTATAGTTTTGTTGAGTTTTTTTGTTTGTTTTGTTTTTTAAAGAATTACTTCATTTTATTTTTCATGATTGTTATTTTTTAATTTGCTACAGGGCATATGTGCCCACAAGAGAGAGAGTTGAGGTGGGAGATGGGAAAAGACAGAAAGAAAGAGGAAGTGAGAAAGGAAGCTGTCAGGTCTGGGACTCGAACCACGGTCGGCCATGTGGGAGTCCAGTGCCCTTAATGACCATACCACTTGCTGCCAACCTTATCGAGTTTTTTTTTTTTTTTT
>NW_006159577.1:1954675-1965089 GCF_000334495.1 Tupaia belangeri chinensis
AGAGAGAGAGAGAGAGAGAGAGAGAACACGATAAAACAAGCCTCCAGGCTGGTGGTGTGGGAGTCCAGTACCCTTAACCACCACGTCACCTGCTGGCCCCAAGTTTTAATATTTCTTTATTAGCAGTCATTCTTTGGGAATAATATGTTGGCACAGGCTTGAAGCACTGAACAAGTAAATGCAGTGTCAGCATGGTCTCACTAGGAGGAAGCCCTGCACACACCTTCGTGAATTTGGCATGCCTTAGCGAAAACTGCAAAATTGTAAGTACTGAGAATCTAATTTTATAGTGGAAAATAAAATACATGGACACGAGAAACAGACAGACAGGGCCCTCCGTCAGGGTCTTGCTGTGATGCAGTCTCCCCTTAGCCTTCTAGGCAACCAGAATCGTAGGCATACTGTTCATGTCCAGGTCAACTGGGGATCCGAACCCTTGACTTTACCATTTAGCCACAGTATTGCACAGTGGCACCCTTCTGCCTATGCCACCAAGGCTGGACCTACAGTGAAAATTCTGACCTGTCTTTCCTCTAGAAGGCACGCTTGAACTGCATTTTTGAATGTGTATGTGTGTGTATTTACATATTCATCATGTGAGAGCAGTATTAATGGATTAGTACTCTGAAGAATAGCATGCTGAAAGGTTATCTCCACTTCCAAAACTAATGGCATGCAGCCAAGTAATTACATGTGTGTGCAAGTTAGTTCTGAATTTCCAGTGTTACTTGATGCATAGGAGTGAAGAGAAAATATTTATGTACTTTATAGAAGTTTGGCAGTTCTTTTTTTCTGAAATCAAGACGGTTAATTCAGCCCTGCTACTGATGCCAGGCAGTGATGTTTGCTCTGTCGGGGAACTAGGAGGTAGCTGGACTTGGTGCTTGGTGCAGGTTCCTGGGGCTGGTCTGGGATTTGACTTTCCTCTCCCTGTCCTGCATTTTGGTGGGTACGCAGCTGTAGTGTGTGTGCCAAGGACCATCAGACTGGGTGATCTGAACTCACTCTGGGTGGATGTGCAGGGGCTGCTGCTCTGTTGTGGGAATTGGGCTGTGTGGTAGGTTTAGACCACTGTGAAGGATTTCTGAAAGCACATTGGAGAGAGGAATGGAAAGACAGAGTCAAGACAGGTTTTCCCTTTGTTGCTGATGGGCCAGCTGATCTGGGCCTCCGTTTCCCCATTTATGGATTCTGTAGTACTAGTCATCTGGCCTTGTGATTGCATTCTTAAATGTGTTGCTCCTAGAGATGTCATTCAGACCCATGCATTAACTTTTGGTTCTTTCTTTGGGTGCTTCTTCATTCAAATCCTTATTTGCAGAGTTTCTTTGTATGCTATTCTCTGACATACCTAACCTTATAAATGAATTTTAAGAAGTACAATCTCTGCAAAGTTAAGAGTGGTTCTATGTTGCAGGCGCGGCAACCGCTCCGTTGGACGGCAGTGATGTTCTTCATTTTAAATTTAAATCTCCCCTGAACCTTTGAGGTTTGGGTTCTTAATTTACTTTGAAATAAAATGAAATCTGGTTTCTTCCAGGCCTTTTTTCTACTCAGGACTGTGGATTCTTGCGTTCATCTAGCCATTTTAGGAAAGTATTGGTTAAATATAGCTCATATCTGGTTGGTTCCCATGTGCGAGGTACCATTCTGAGTACTGTACGTGCAATATTGCATGTGGTCCCCACAGCAGCCCCACCAGGGAGATACAGATGACCACACCCTGGGCTTCTTGGTGAGGAGAATAGCTGATGAGGAGAGGGGGTCATTTTCCTGGAGTCATTTAAAGCTTTACCCAAGTGCTCTTAACCATTGGTCGGTCTCTAAGTTCTCCAGGTTAAAAATCAGATTCTGCCCCTGCTGTCACGGAGCTGACTGTGTAAACCAGTTACAGGGTAAGCAGCCCAATAAATGCTCATAGTCTATAAAAGGTGGAGTGAGGGCACTAATTGGAAAATGGTGTGGGAGAGCCAGAGTGTGGGATGTTAATATCCGGCATTTGTTTTAAAGATAAGGTTTTTTAAAAAAATTATTTAATTTTATTGATTATTATTATTATTATGTTTTCATTTTGCTGTAGGGCACTTGTAGTCACCAAAGAGAGAGAAAGCAAGTTGATTGGTCCAGGACTCAAACTGCAGTCAGCCATGTGGGGGTCCAGGTCTTAACCACCATACCACCTGCTGGCCCCAGATACCTGGCTATGTGAATTTCACACAGCTTCACCTTCTCAGTCAACATTCTACTTGTAGCCCATTGATTATAGTGTTGCTATCTAAAGCTGGTTTCTCTTATATTTACTTTTCAGAGGTTGGGGACTTGGATTCTCAAGTCCTATTGCCTTTTTTGCTTTTAAGTTTTTTATTCTTCCGTGAGCAAGGGAGACAGAAGCAGCACCCCAACAGGGTCTTGCCAACATGCTCCACCCCCCCACCTCAGCCAACCCCGGTTCATGGACACATCCATTCCCAGTATACTCAAGGAGGTCTCTGGATGCATACTAAGAACCTTTCCAAGTGGATCAGCCTTGAAGAACATCTTGTTTTACTGCCATGCCACTGTCTAGCCCCTTTATTGCTTTTTAAAAAGTGCATCTTCCTGTTCGTTCTTCTGTTTAATCTGTGGCCAAGAACTTGGCTGAAGTCTGCTGAGAAATGTGACTGCCTAAGCCCCCACTAGACTGCAGCTGGAGGAGCACAGGTTTGCAGGCTCCCACTAGAGCTGAGGGATGCCCACGGTGCCCTCTTCCCATCATTCTCTCCCAAGTTGACTGGCTATTGGCGTTCAGACTTCTGCATTGAAATCCCCCAAGGGGACACCCTTTCCTATATTGAACTTGCATGAAGGTAGAGCACTTCAAAGTTCACCTTGGTAGTGCTGCTGTTACTTAGGGACTTACATCCTACATGAGCCATTTTGCACGGTTGCTGTGGCCAGAAATGAAGGAAGAGGTGACTTGGGCAACATCCACTCTGTACTCCCCGTCTTCAGCCCTGTTCTCCCTGATATAGGAGCCCACAGCATTTCTAGATCGTGAGAAAGCATACTCTTTGCTGAAAATAGAAAATGTGAAGAAAATTAATTTAAATTTTCTTTATAACTTATAAATGTTTATACACACACAGTTATACACATGTGTTCTTTAAAAGAGGGGTATTTGCTATAGGGCACGTGTACTTACAGAAAAGACAGGGACAGAGAGACAGAAAGCGAGAAATCACAGGCAGCGAGGGGGGTGGGGGGTGGGGAGCGGAAAGGCCATGCCGCAGTTCCGCCTCCTTTCCTCCTTTTGGGATTTTAGGCACACATGCACACACCCCCAGCGTGAGTTTCGAGCCACCAGTCCAAGTCTTGAGCCACAGTTGGCCATGTGAGAGTCCCAATGTAACTAGTATGCCATCTGCTGGTTCCAATTGTTTCCTTTTTTTTTTTTTTTTAAGAGTTTTGCTGTTGGGTGCTTGCCAGAGAGGCACAAAGAGACAGAAAACAAGAAATCACCCCCACCCCCCCAGGAGGAGGGATGGCCATGCCACAATCCCTTTTCCTTCATTCTCCCCTCAGGATTTTGGGTGCACATGCACACATACCTGGTATGAGTTTAAAGCCTCTGGGTCCAGGACTCAAACTGTGGTAGACCATATGGAAGTCCAGTGATGTAACCATTACACCATCCGTGGGTCCCATATATATTGTTTTATATTTTTATATATTGGATTTATATATATATATATACACACACACACACAGATATACACACACACACACACACATATATATATATATATATATTTTCCATAAATGTGTGTTATAAGAAATCTATGGGGCCAGTAGGTGGCATTAGGACAGCAGGGTCCTACATGGCCAGCTGTGCTATTGAAGTCCCTGACCCAACAGCTTAAGAATAAGACAGGGAGAGCCATGTGCCTGTGTGCCCACAATCCCAAGGAGAATGGAAGAGAAGGGATTGCAGAATGGCCATCCTCTGGGGAGGTAATTTCTCACTTTCCCTCTCTCTCTGTCTCTCTCTGGTAAGTGCATGAGCACTATAGCAAAACAAAAACAAAGAAAAAAGTATGCATGGATTTCTATTTTTTTGCACCAAAATCATTCATTATACTATATGATACAGGTATATCATGATACCTGGATAGCTCTAAAATGTATCAGAAGTATCCAATTCTTTTCTTTGTTCTTAGTATCTTAGATGATTTTCTATTTTTCTGTAAATCCTGACCACTACTATATAATTTTTCCCTAGGGATAGAATGGAAAAGGGAGATGGGATTTTCTTCCCAGGGTGAGGTGGTACTCAGCCTCACTGATTTTTTTTCTGCTTTTGTATTGGCTTGTCAGCTTGGCGGTTCTGTTTCATATGTATGTGTTTGTGCTCTGAACATCAGGGGCCCCCATTGCTGGCTGACTGCTCCCATATGACCAGAAGTCCCCGGAGTACCTGGTAGAAAGGAGTACAGGGAGTACAGAAAATAGTTCTGCCTCTTCTGCCTAGCCAGGGAGGAAACCGAGGCTGAAGTCTCTTATCAGGATGCCCCCGAGTGTTCCTAGTCACCGCTAGCTGAACCGAGGCTCTGTTTTTTGAATAAACCCATTTCCTTTTTTCTTTTTTTTTAAAAGAATTACTTAATTTATTTATTCATTCATTTATTTTAATTTGGCCAGAGAGAGACACAGAGAGCGAGAGAGAGGGAAAGTGAGAAAGCAAGCCACCAGGTCCAGGACTCAAACTGGTTGGCCATGTGGGAGTGTCCAGCATCTTAACCATCACGCCACCTGCTGGTCCCCACCCACTTCCTTTTTTTGGGAGAGGTTTTTGCCATAGGGCTAGTTCGCTTGCCAGAAAGACAGAGGGAGAGACAGAAAGTGAGAAATCCCCCCTCAGGGGAGATGGCCATGCCGTAATCCCTTTTCTTCCACTCTCCTCTCGGCATCTTGGGTATACACGAACAAGCCCTCAGCGTGAGTTTAAGCTACCGGGTCCAGGACTTGAACCACGGTTCGTCTACGTGGGAGTCCAGCGACATTGCCATTATGCCGTTTGCTGGTCCCAAGCCCGTTTTCTATTTCTATTCATTCTGGAAGGTTGTAGACTATCTCATGGAGGTGCATATACTGGTAGATATTTGTTCAGTTACTGTTTGGAATTATGAAAGATCAGAAATGAGACACCTTCAAGTGTCTTTTAGTTGGAACGTGAGATTTATACTTGCCCTTCTGTTGCTGGAGACAGGGCTGAGACCTCAAGGTCAGGCTCTCCTTTGAATTGGGCTCTTTTTAAAGGGGTCCTGGCCCACAGGTGTGCTTTCTTCTCCTGTTGCCTTGGTCATTTCCAAGTTCACCGGGCAGTTGGGTGGCTTCTCTGCAAATAGGCTTGTAGTGCCCCTCCTTATGCCCAAGCACGTGGGGTCCAGCCAGGCCCTGTGGGCCTTGTGTCAGATTGGTCACACCAGCTGCCGCCCCCTCCATGGCCAGCTGGGCAGTTTTGGGTGTGGGAATGCAGCTTGAATTCACAAAATGACGTCATTGTGTGGGTTGCTGCTTATGGACCCATTTTTTTTTCCCCCTTTCAAAACTTATTCTGCGCCAGCCCTGATCAGCAGCACCCATTTATCAATTTGCTTTACGTGTTCCTTTCTCCAGTTGTTGCCAAGCCCTCCCATCTGGCGTTCTCATGCTCTTGTTTATTTCTCCATCCTGGAGCCACTTGGGACCAGGCACTTCTAGTGGACTGGAGCCCAGCTGAGGATACGGAGCAGTTTCTCTTCATGCCTAGGTCACCTCGAGTGTGTTGGCTCTGCAGCGTGTAAAAGTAAAAGGCTGGAAGACAGAGCGGAGGCATGGACAAATTAATTGACTACATCTGAGACAACACTGGGAAAATATCCTATTTTATTTTCCTTTAAAAAGTGGCAGAGTTCCAAGACTTCCCTTACAGCTTTCCACTGGCTGTCCTTATATTTGAAGACAAGAGTTCTAAAATCTTGGCTGTTGGGCTTGAAACATTCTTAAAACTTAAAACCAGCTGACTATATTTAATGGTACAAAATTTCCATAAACATTCTCTCGACAAAGACGGTGTATGGAAAACTCCAGCCTAGAGGGCATTTGTCTTCTTGAGGTTGAAACTCTTGGCCATCAGGGGCTTGTAATGAAGTGTTGATCTGACCTTCAGTGTCTTGATGCCAACTTGGCTATGCAGGAACATGGAAAGAATTCGCTTTCAGGGTGTTTCCCCCCCCTCTTGAATAAAGGATAATTGTCTCAAAGCTAATTAATAGGGTTTATTTTTTTACCTGGCAATGATTCGTTAGTGGCATCGAATCCTGAGAAGGAATAATGTGGCAGAGTGTTAGAGTGACTTTTCTCAGGTCACACCACGGTAGTGCTCTGTCCTGTCTGGTCTGGTATGTGGGACGCTTTGGCTCTTCAGTGGACATCGTCTCTCTCTTGCTTGTTCTCCTGTGACACCCAAACTAGAATGCCACACTCTGGCTCAGAGGGACTTTCTGGGGGGGCGGGCTCACCTTTAAAGGCAGGGCAGGTACATAATATGGGGACAGGATGGACCCCAACCCAGGCAATGTGGGGTCGTGCTGCCACCGGGCATTCTGAGGGCCTGGTTTGAGCACATATCACACATGGGGGCTTCATGTGTCAAGTACCACGTTAGAGACTGAGGCGGGGAGGACTGTGTCTCTGCAGCTCTCCACGCCTCCTACCGTCCCATGTTCAGCCATGTGCCCTCAAGCACGCACATCATCCCTTCCCGCCCTGTGGGCTAGTGGCAGCCCTGATGCTGCCCCGCGTCTGTGCTGGGTCCTGTGGCATTGCACATACTCGGTGCTACCTAAAGAATGGGGGCAGTGGAGGGATGGGAAGTTAGCCAGTGGAAGGTTACCTTGTCGGGAGCATGCAGGGGGCACCCTCATTTGTGAGCAGAGGTGTCTGGGGTGCATGGGGGCCTGCGTGAACAAGGAGCTGCTTTGGTAATGAGAGTGGGGGATGAGGCAGAGCTCCTTCCTCATCTTCTGGAGCAGGGACCCGGGCTGACAGTATCAGCCATGCGTACGCTCTCTGGGCCTCAGATTAACTAATGCCCAGCATACTCTGTCTGCTGTGTCTGCCTACCTGGCTGCAGGGACCTTGCGCTCATGAGGGCAGGTCACTTTTAGGAGCAGAGCATTTGACTTCATTTAGATTTTGCTATTGGGTACATGTGATGGCCAGAGACCTAGAAAGAGAGGGGAAAGTGAGAAATCACCCTCTTAGAAGACAGACCTCAGCCTAGCTCTGAAATCATACACCCAGTCTGATGACAAGTCTGAGTCCTTGCCTTGGGCCCACCCTCCCACAGGTATCTCTTTAAAGGGTCCAACCGCCTGTGAAGGCAGATGGTGCTACCTGTCTCACAGGTAGGGCGTGAGGTCAGCCTGTTAGCTTACCGTGGAGCCTTTCCCTTGTCCCTGCCTAGAGCACCTTGCTTACAGTAAATTTTTTAAAAGAATTATTTATTCAATTTGATTTATTCATTCACTCATTTAAATTTGACGAGAGAGAGGGACAGTGAGAAAGCAAGCCACTAGGTTCAGGACCTGGGCCGTGGTCAGCCATGTGGGAATGTCTAGCTCCTTAACCACCACACCACCTGCTGGTCCCCTTTGCGTGTAGTAAATTTGTGATTCCTTAAGGGATGCTCTTGCTTTTGTGGACTAATTTCTAGTTTCCTGTTTAACCAGTACGTGTAAAATGGGGCCACTGGAACTGTGAGGAATACAAGAGTGAAGTACAGTCTCTGCAGCCCCTGAGGGACCTTCCTCCTCCTCCTTATAAATGCCCAAGCTGAGCTGCGGTTTTGCTCCCTGGCCGCTGTCACCTGGCCACAGGGCTCGTCTCTAGGGGAGGAGGCAAAAGGTGCTCTAACTAGAAGTAGTGGGAGAAGCAACTTTTATTGTCCACAGTAGGGCAGGAGATGGACTTCAGGAGACCCAGGCAACCCTACTGGAGACAGAGCCAAGAATCCAGGTGGGGCTCAGGAAGGCCAAGCCCTGTCACGAGCCGGCACATCCAAGCCTTAGGTGGCAGAAACAGCATTAGAAATAATTCATGCAGAGTAAGTGCAGGTAAGTGGGCACTTTGTTAAATAAGTGATGTCTACAGCGTCCGGGTGTTGACGCAGAGTGCCTGGCCAAGCTGCCTGCATGTCCTCTCCTCACTTCAATGGTCTGGATGGTAGAGCAGCGTCCTGCAACGCCCTGCAGACCTCAGGGGACGTTCTGAAAGACCACTTAAGTTCAAGGGAGGGCAGGAACTGTTCTGGAACGAGTCAGAGCAGAGCCTCTCAAGCCCACTGAACTTAATTGTAGAGCGCGTATCAGGTTTTCCAAGGTGCTAATCTCATTCAGTTTCAGAAAAGGTTTAGCCACTGCACACCTAGAATGTAATTTCTAAATGCCTAACCAGTATAAGAACAAACTGAAAAGCCAAGTGTCCTCCGAGGCAGTACTCCCTGAATGTGTGTCTAAAGCCCAAGGACCAGGGCTTGGACCCTAGGGTTCTGGGTGCTGCCGTTCTCCCTGGAGGTATGTGCACCCTCCTTGTCAGCACCCATGGGCGGAGCACCTTCACCAGAGGATGTTAAAGAGAGCCCCCAGGTTGATGGCTGAGGCCCACAACAGGAGCCCCTGTCTGACCCGCAGCAGAGGTAGGGGACGCACTAGCTGGCGCTGATAAACTGAGGTTGCACAGGCTCCTGGGTTGCTGGGTTAGGAACAGTGGTGATTTTAATCAGTTAAGTCATTTCTGCTGCTTGTTGTATACTCCTGGAAGTTCCTAGAGAAATCCTGCCAAGAAAATTTCCCCTGGCGAATCCTCGGGGCACTACTCCACACAGCACTGTCAGCAAGTATCTGCTGAAACAAGTATTTTTGAATTTTTAGCTTTGCCGTAGCTCTTGTTTTTTAAAGTACTTCTTTCGACCTTCAAGTAACAATGGGCACTTGGTTTAAAGATTCTGACAGTCTTCCAAGCCTTTTAATGTTCTTAATCCACTAAATAAGCTGTCACTGTTCACTGGGGCGGTCTGTAGGCTGTCCCGAATTTCTGGCTTGAAATGTTGTGAAATGTCACCTCCTCTGTGAAGCCTTCTGCAAAGCAGAATTATCAGCTCCCCTTTTAATTAATTTTACTATGAAATCTCTAAAATTAGGAATCTGTACCCACCACTAAGATTGGTAGATTTTAGCATATTGTTAAATTTGTCTCTGGACCTTTGCTTATAAATAAGAAGTAGTGTTAGTAGACATTACTAAGTTTTACCCCCCACTCCCTAATTCTTTTTTCCTTCTCTCCTTTCCAAAACTCTCTGATGTTGACATACTTTTTTTTTTTTTTCTTTTTTTGAGAGGTTTTTTGCTATAGGGTGCGTATACTCACCAGAAAAACAGAGACAGAAAGGGAGAAATCACCTTCCAGGGGGGATGGCCACGCCACAATCCCTTCTCCTCCATTGTCCTCTTGGGATCTTTGGCACGCACGCACAGGCACCTGGCATGAGTTTAAGCCACCAAGTCTGGGACTTGAACTGCGGTCGACTACATGGGGGTCCAGTGACATAGCCATTACACTAACTGCTGGTCCCAATGTATATTTTATATGTACATAAAAGGGATCTCAAAAAGTTGATAAGGATAAATATTATGAAAACTGCATAGATTTCAAATTCTTTTTGAACCAAAATAAACTCATGCCTTTTTTTTTTTTTTAAAGAGAGTTTTGCTATAGGGCATGTGTGCTCAACAGAGAGACAGAAAATGAGAAATCATCTCTCCCCCCAGGAGTGATGGCCATGCCACAGTCCGTTCATCTTCATTCTCCTCTTGGGATTTTGGGTACGCATGCACATGTGCCCTGTGTGTTTTAAGTTGCCAGGTCTGGAACTCGAACCTAAGTCAAATATGTGGGAGTCCTGATGGTTAAAGATGGATTCCCACATGGCCGACTGCGGTTTGAGTCCCAGACCTGGTGGCTCACTTTCTTGCTTTCTCTTTCTTTCTCTTTCTCTCTCTCTCTCTGTCTCTGACTGGTCAAAAAAAATTTTTTAGCATGAATCAAACTTACCCCAAAAGGGAATTTTATTGATTACTTTATTCCCTCATAAAAAGACCAACTGTAATCAAATGAGGTGAACATTTGCCTCAAGATTTTGTCATCTTCATGATAAAAAAGATGAGGCTTAGAACTGGATCATGGGACCCTTTCTCTTATCCCCTCCCAGTTCAAAATGCTTACATCTCTTAGTAGCCAGCATTGTCTTAGATCTGCAGTTGGGCTCCACACATTCAAGCCTCAGCACAGTCTTCTTTGTAGTTTTTGCCTTTTTCTGGAAAATAGGCTTAGTCTG
>NW_006159577.1:1965616-1976612 GCF_000334495.1 Tupaia belangeri chinensis
AAGAGAGTTTTGCTATAGGGCATGTGTGCTCAACAGAGAGACAGAAAATGAGAAATCATCTCTCCCCCCAGGAGTGATGGCCATGCCACAGTCCGTTCATCTTCATTCTCCTCTTGGGATTTTGGGTACGCATGCACATGTGCCCTGTGTGTTTTAAGTTGCCAGGTCTGGAACTCGAACCTAAGTCAAATATGTGGGAGTCCTGATGGTTAAAGATGGATTCCCACATGGCCGACTGCGGTTTGAGTCCCAGACCTGGTGGCTCACTTTCTTGCTTTCTCTTTCTTTCTCTTTCTCTCTCTCTCTCTGTCTCTGACTGGTCAAAAAAAATTTTTTAGCATGAATCAAACTTACCCCAAAAGGGAATTTTATTGATTACTTTATTCCCTCATAAAAAGACCAACTGTAATCAAATGAGGTGAACATTTGCCTCAAGATTTTGTCATCTTCATGATAAAAAAGATGAGGCTTAGAACTGGATCATGGGACCCTTTCTCTTATCCCCTCCCAGTTCAAAATGCTTACATCTCTTAGTAGCCAGCATTGTCTTAGATCTGCAGTTGGGCTCCACACATTCAAGCCTCAGCACAGTCTTCTTTGTAGTTTTTGCCTTTTTCTGGAAAATAGGCTTAGTCTGTCCACCATAGCCACTCTGCTTCCTGTCATAAGGCCGCTGTCCCTGAGCACACAGAGGATCCTTGCCCTTTTCGTACTGTGTCACTTCTGAGGTTGGTGCTTGCCACACTTCTCACAGAAGGTCCGGCAGGTTTTAGGGACGTTCACCATGTTTGCGGGCCTGCTATCTGCACAGAAAGAGCTGGTCAAATTTTTAAAAATAATAATAAATGGAATTGAATGAATAATTATTTTAAAAATGTCAAATGCATTTTTGAGACTTGATGGGCAGAGTATGAGACAGCATGGCAGTCAGGGCAGGGGAAGTGTTACAGAAGGTAGTTGTGAGATGGGTTTTAAACGGTGGATAAGTTTTTTTCAAACAAGCTCTGCCACCTCAAAAAGTCCCCTGACTCAGAGATGCGTGTGTCTCTAGAGGCTTGGCACTACTGAAAGACTATGCCTATCCCTCTCTTCCTAGCACTTAAGGGACTATACTGACTCCATCCTTCCCACCTCCTTGGATGAAACGGTTTGGGTCATAAGGTGTTGTAGGGGTGCAGCTGGGAGTGAAGTGCTTTTTAACCATAGGTACGCGATCACCTTGACTAACCCTGTACCTGAATAGGTTTTCAGAATCATTCCTGCCACTGACTCCGTTCTGTTGATAGTTGTGAAGTAGGAGCTAGTTGTCTAAGGGCACAAATGCTCAGCTTTGCTAAATTAAGTAAGGGGGCGAACTGTAGAGGGTGGTTTTCTTTTGAATGGGGAGTGGAGGCCCTGGGAGGTCCAGCTGTTCTTTACAACTTGCTATATGATTGTGTAGGAGAATGTGTTACAGGATTAGATCCTAAGCGATTAGCCCAATGCTTTAAAAGAGGAGAAACTTAGGGATCTACAGCTCCCTAGGATTTAAGTGGTTTGAAAAGTAGATTTCAGCTGGGAAGCTAGGCACGGTAATTGTATGCCTTTGGGTATATTAATCAACCAGTTCAATCCTGATTGTGAGGTGGGGTTGGAAATGGTCAGGCGGCAACAGTTCATTTCTGTCCTTATTTCCTTTCTCATGGAACTTGAGAAAGATTGCCTCAATATGTGGGCACTCCAGCTGCACAGCAACTCCAGCGTGGAAGTCCCGTCTTTCCATGGGAAAGTCATAGCGGAAACACCTCGATCTGCTTGCAGTCCGGTTTGTCTTTTTCATCAGCCACAGGAGAAGTGACTCCCCTGCCCACCCCTCTTAAAGCTTTGTGTATATAGAAAGTAGTTCAGATGACATGGATGGTACCATATATTTCCTCTTTATTCCACGTAGAGTAAAATAAATGTGAGTGCTGTTTAATGCATCACCTCATTTCATATTGCATTTGCCAAGAAAGTGCAATTTTATTGAACATTAGGATTGAATTCTTAACTGAGTAATCAATTTCAGTAGTAAGTTAAAATGCCTTCTATTAATGGACAACTGCAACCGTTAATCAGAGTTACAGTAGATTAACAGTTGTCAGCATTTATGCTAATAGCACTTATAAACCACGGGCTTATGAATCGCACTTTATAATTCCATATTTCTCTAAACAGTTGGTAATACTTTTTGCTTGAAGGTATTGATTGTTTTGTCCCTTTGCTTGCTACTTGGCAAGGTAAAGAAGGCTAAATGGCATTTTCACGGTGATGACACAATATCACCTTCTGGTTTTGCACACTTGGCTTCATGTCAGCATAGATGGAAAGGGTTCATTTGTTCTGGTGCTCTGCTGTTTAATTTGATCTGGTGTGTGACTAAAGCAAGACAAATAGTATTTTTAATGAAACCATTTAATAACCTCTAGTAGCTTAGAATCGAAGGCATTGGAAAAATGCAATTAAAGGATGGCTAGATGTAAACAAAACAAAACAAAACAAAATCACTGCTTCACCTCCACTGACTCAATTCATTTTGCTTTCAGGGTTTTATCACCTTAAATGGTTTTGAACCAATGAAGCTGTATTCCCTTAAAAAGACGGACAGCCGACTGTGTGAACTATAGAGTTTGTGGACAGACTTACATTGGTGAGTTATTAAATATCTCCAGGTAAAAGTTCAGTTTTCGAAAAAAAGCCCTTTGGAATGTGTTTTCAATTAGTTGATGACTATGGATCGCCGGCAGCCTCTGGATGTTTCATTGGGATGTCTAATAGCAGGATCATATTGATTGTCTTTCAATTAATTGCATCTGGTATTTTCATTTATCAAAAGCAAAATACATGTAATTAACTCTGAAGCAATAGAGTTCAGTGTAAAGTGATTTTTGCTGCTGCTGCTGCTATAGAGATAAGTCAACGGAAATTACACTACAAGGAAACTCAAGTCAGAATGAAAAGAGTGTTAGGACTTTCTGATGTATTAATTAAAAAGAATAAAAATGAATTAGAGAAATAGTCTCCTGCCACCTCAAGTCACTCGTAAAATGGTAGATGGACGTCTTTGGAAAGAAAGCAGCTTGCTGATGACGGCACCTCTTTAATCAGCTTAGATTTTTAGAGTTACTAACCTCTAGGATGTCTTGAACATGTAATGATTTTTTCTGGCTGGTTGATTAGGAATGTTGGGTGTGGGCTGAGGAGAGCGTTCAATTCTGTCTGCACTCATTTGAAGTGTGGCTGAGAAAATATTGATTGGTACAGTGCAGTCCTTCACCTGTATTGAGGTTTTGGGGTCCCAAGTTTAGTTTCAACATGCCTTTAGCCATTTTTCACAGAACTTGATTCTTACTCAAAAATCTCAAAGTGGCTATGTCTCAGATTAGATGGACTTTATCTTACTTTAAAAACAACAACAACAACTATTTTTGGCCTTGAGTTAACAGTGTCATTCAATATAATAAGACTAAAGTGTGAGCAAATTTACTCAGTGTCCATTCTGTCTCACCTTTCTGTCACATCCCTAGACAGAACCACTAGGGGACGAGGGCTGGTTTGGAGGAAGGTTAAGTTCAATCTTGTAGCCTCAGGGCTGGCTTCCTCAGGAGCCGGAGGTACTTAGAGACTTGGAATCCAGTATTCTTCTGTGGACATCAATGGGTGACCACTTGGAAAGCCAAGCTGACCCTCGGCCCAAGCCCAGCCAGTAGAGTGGGCTGTCTGTGGGCTCCCTTCTTTTTCCCGTGGGTAGAATCAGCGGGCGCAGACCTGTACCAGCAGAGAGTCTGCTCCCCAGCTTTAATGCCAGGTAGCGTCCTTTCTGGGAAGTTGGAAGTCTTTTCTGTGAATTGAGTTGGTAGACCGGGATGGTCCCTAAAACACCCCACCACACCATCTTTTTTAATATTTAATTTGATGTAGACATTCAGAGACCTTTCCCAAGAGTGCTCTGAGAGGGCTTGCTGGGCAAAAGGCCACAATGGAGCATGAGGCTCAAATCCGATTACTTATTGAAGGAGCCCCTCAATAATCTTTGAATAATTAAGGATCTTGGCACAGGGAAAGACGAGAGACTAGAAGGATAATTAAACTTTCTTTAGGGGAGAATAAGTCATGACAGCCACTCTGAACCTTGGACATTCCATTTTGCCTGTTAGGTGAACATTTCTTTCTTTTCTGGCTTTCACCCATCCTCCTAAAGACCTCTGTTTGCTAGGATCTGCCCAGCATTCTCAGGCAGAGGTAAAGTCGTCATGGACCTGAGCTGGTGGGGTGGGTCAGGGTGTTATTTCCACCAGTGTCCAAGTATTGGCAGTGTCCAACACTTGAGCTTCACCCATCAGGTCATCTGTGCCGCATCTGCCTCAGGAACATGTCAGCTGGATAGCCAGAAATCTAGAATGACTCTCGGTGTGGTTTGCAGCAGTGGTCCCCAACCTTCTCGGCACCAGGGACCGGCCTTATGGGAGACAGTCTCTCCACACCCACTGTGCGCCCCATTTCCACCACTACCACTTTGTAGTATACGGTGAAACAGTCACACAACGGGGTTCATGTTCCCATGAAAATCCAATACTGCTGCTGATCCAACAGGACGCAGAACCCGGGCGGCATTGCTGGCAGTAGGGAGTGGCTGCAAACACAGACAAAGCCTCGCTCACTTGCTGTTGTCCAACCCCTGCTGTGTGGCCTGGTGGACCAGCACCAGTCAGTGGCCTGGCTCCCAGCAGGCCATGGACTAGCACCAATCCGCGGTCTGGGGTGTGAGGATTCCTGTTTTGGAGGTACTCCCTTTGGGGCTGGGAAATGATTTCCTCTAGTGATAGGAATGTAGGAGCTCGTAAAGATGAAGTGTACTTTTAAAATATCAACAATAGTTGAATAATGGTATTTTCATTTGCCTCAACCTAATAATTGAAACCATTCTGAGATCCTCTTTAGCAGCAGTCTCCATCACAGAAGAGTCAACATTTACAAATGTATTCAGTATCAGAATGAATTGCACGCACTTCCCATTAACACATTTCCGAATCTCAGCGTGTGCTGGAATACCTAGCCTCGTGTGGTGGTTCCCACCACGCCTGTGTTTTTGATGGTATTTTGGAAGCAATTGAGAGACTTGATGCAGTGCTAGAGTTGGTCATCATTGGAGCATAGTCACTGCTGTGATGGTGCCTTGTAGTGTCTACAGCCAGTACCCATGCTGACTGTGTCCCTGTTGGCCCGGGCTGTGCCCTAGCACCAGGCTAACCACACTTGCATATACTGCAAGGTTGGGGTTCTCACCTTCTGTCACACCCCAAGGATCCCATAGAGCATGTATCTCCTGTTGGACCTCTCCCACCCCAGGGTGCAGCAGTACGTCCAGTGTGTTTCCCACTGGGAAGCCACCCATGCAGCTGTGTATGGTCGACTCTCGGCAGCCCATGAGTGGTCATCTTAGATTGTAGCCCAAGTGAGGGAACACATGCTGATTTCACCCAGGGAGCTCAGCTGTTGAGATCCCTAGGCTAGACAGATCTTTTATAATGTAGGCAGAGGAGAAGAAAAAAGGTAGATGGAAAAAATTGCAATTCCAGGGGGCTGGCAGGTGGCTTGGTGGTTAAGGGCGCTGGACTTTCACATGATCAACCATGGTTCAAGTTCTGGACCTGGTGGCTTGTTTTCTCGCTTTCACTTTCTCTCTCTCGGTCCTTCTTTGGTCAAATTAAAATAGATAAGTAAATAAATAAAGTAAAAAAAAAAAAACCAACTCCATCAAAAGCCAGGGCCTCAGACTGCACTTAATCCATTTGTACATCATTTCTGTCATTTTAGCATTTTCAAGCATATCCTCATTTAAAAAGCTTTACTTCCCTCTTGTGCTAGACTTGACATTTTGATTTGTAGCTTTTTTTTTTTTTTTTTTAAGAATTATTATTATTTTTTTTTTAAAGAATTATTTAAGGCTTAACAGGTTGTACAGTGGTTAAGGGCGCTGGGGGGACTCCCATATGGCCAATCGCGGTTCGAGTCCTGGACCTGGTGGCTTGCTTTGTCACTTTCTCTCTTTCTCTGTCTTGCTCTGTCCCTCTCTAATCAAATAAAAAATAAAGTTAAGAAAAATTAATTTTTAAGAATTATTTTAATTTATTTAAAATTGTATTTATTCATTCATTTTAATTCGACCAGAGAGAAACACACAAAGAGAGAGAGAGCGAGAGAGATAGGAAAAATGAAAAAGCAAGCCACCAGGTTTAGACCTTGAACTGTTGTTGCCCATGTGGGAATGTTCAGCACCTTAACCACCACATTGCCTGCCGGTCCCTATTTAACTTTATTTATTTAATTTGACTATAGAGGGACAGAGCAAGCAAGTGAGTGAGTGAGAGAGAAAGTGAGAAAGCAAGCTGTCAGGTCTGGAACTTGAACCGCGGTCGGCCATGTGGGAGTCCAGTGTCCTTAACCACCACATCACTTGCCAGCCCCCAGTTTGTAGCTTAAAATAAATTTTTTTTATTATCATTTCTTAATTTGACTAGAGGGAGAGAGAGAGAAAGGGAAGGAGGGAGGGAGGTTGGAAAGGAAAGGGAAAGTGACAAAGAGAGCCACCAGATCTGGGACCCAAACGTCCGGTACCCAAACCATGGTCTGCCATGTGGGAGTCCAGCGTCTCGACTACTACATCACCCACTGGCCCCGGTTTGTAACTTTTAAAAATCACTTTATATCAAACTTCTCAGGTTTCTTCTCCCAAGGAGGCTCATTTTGTCATTAATAATGAATATCGACTAAATTTAGGTCTATTGCATTTCTGCTTTTACTATCTCTTTTGTATGTTACTACTTGATAGAATGAAAACCCAATATGCCATATGGTTTACTGGCTTCTCCTGGAACCAGAGTTAATTTTCCATCAATTCTTTAGGATCATGATTTTTTCTTGTACATTTTGCTATTAAGCATTAATATTTGAAGCAGTACCCAATTATCTTACAATTTTAAGAAAAATGTGTGGGAAAAGGTACTTGTGATTAAATGTCTATAAATGAATGGAAGTGCAAATCAAAGCCCTGTGCTTGCATTAGGAAAGCGATGGTGGAATAGCAGTGGCTGTGGTTTTGCAAAGACATGACAGGGTATTTGGCTGCATTATTTTGACAGATCAGAATAATGATGTAGAAGTTTGACCTGCCTAACAAGGCCTCTGGGAAAGGCAATCTGAGGTGACAGGGTGCCTAGAAACGGTGCGCTTGGCGTAAAAGACGACCTTGATAGGATTTGAGGAACTTGCTGTGCCAACCATCTTGAGGTGTGGTTTTTGCAGGCCGGAGGTACTGGGTGAGGTTGTCTCCCTAGTTGTTGGACCTCTGACCTGTTTCTGGCAGAAACAGTTTCTCTTCTGTGAAATACAGAAGGGAGAGTTGTCTTATTGTAGAAATGAATAAGCCTCAGGGTCTGATCACCGTCAGTAGTGGAATGGAGGAAGCGTCTAGCCTAGCATTAGTGGCCTTCCAGGACCACCTCAGCCTCCTGAGTGCTTGGCTTGTACTAGTCATCAGCCATCCAGTGCATCCGTCTGGCCTTTGCTAGGGACATGTGATCCTGCTCCAGTTCATAGGCCGTTTCATAGGCATAACTGCCGATGTCGGAAACCACAAACTAGAGGAAGATACGCAGAGCCTTTCATCTCCAGGGGAACCCTCTAGATGAGAAGCAGCCAGGAGGCTGAGATGGGGGTGGCAGTGAGGATGCTGCCAGAGCTTTAGCCAACTCTCTGTGGAGAGAGGAGGAGGGGCCCCAGCTGGAACTGTTGGTTCTTGTTTGGATTGGATTCTGGAGCCTTTGCAATGCTGGTTGTCAGGTTGTGCTCTGGAATCCAAGCACATGGGAGCCACTCTCAGCCTCCCAAGACTAACTGGAAGGTGTTGATTCACCCTTGGTTCTTTGCTTCTGAGAGTCTCAAAATCCTGGTCTGGCTTCCTGAGGACTAGAGAGATCATCAGTCTAAATCATCTTGTTTTTTGAGTCTGCGCTGGTCCAGAATTATGTGGAGAGCAAGCCCCCAGCTCTTCCCAGTGGGTTTGATTTTCTGGTACATGTTCGTGCTGCTCTCCACCTCTGGCTCCACCCTGGCTGCTGGTCCAAATCAGAGTCAGTTTGCCGGCCAAAGAAGAACAGAACAAAACAGAAGGTCTTAATTTTCACTCTGTCACCCATGTGTCAGGACGAAGTGAGCCAGACTGTGCTTCCTGGGGTTCCTGGCCAGAGGCCTTTCTGCCGAGTTATGCCCCCCCCGGAGAGCCCTCCTTGGGAGGGATGGCTCCAAGTGTCACATCTGGAGGGCAGGCAAACTCACCGCCCTCTTCCACTCCCCACCCCCCAAGTTGGTCAATGAATTTTGTCACTGTTGACCACATGGTTTGGGTGTTAAACGTTGGAAAATGCAGGTGCATGCTCTACCTCTCTCCCCAAGATCTTTAAAACCTTGGTGAAGATCCCCATTTTATTAGTGGAAAATTTGCTCAGATCTGCTTGTCAGCACATGGGGCCTTTGGGTAGATCTGTGTTTCAGACACCGAAGGTATAGTCCCAAAGTCAGATTTGTTCTTGTTCCTCGCTGCTGGAAACACGTGACTTGCATTGTCAGTCCTGTAGGATCCTTTTTGCAGTTGGGATGACTTGTTGGAGTCTTTGTTTTTGGAAGTTCTTTCTTTCTTTCTTTTTTTTTTTTTTTTTTATTATCCTTTTTGCAGTTGGGATGACTTGTTGGAGTCTTTGTTTTTGGAAGTTCTTTCTTTCTTTCTTTTTTTTTTTTTTTGATTATAATTATGTGTGTCAGCCCCTTCCCCACATGTGAGAGAATACTACTTGGTCTGTGCAAATTGGTGCTGTCCACAGGCTGCTTCTTGCCCCAGAGGGTGTGACCTTGTGTCAGATTCCTTGTGTCAGATTCAAATACGTGGAGAAGGCCCTTGCTCTCCTTCTCTGTGGCCAGCCATGGTAGAGACCCAGACAAGCCTTGGACAGAGGCCTGGCCAGCATGAGTTCCTGCCCCGCCCCTGGGCTCTCCACTGGACTGAAAGACAGCAGTCTACTGTTGAGAACACCAGAGGCGAATGTGAGTGGTAGATCACTATCATTTCCCCAAGGCTTGGAGCGTGTGTTTGTCAAGGGAGGGAAGGTGGGAAGGATATCACAGGATAAGGGCCTTATTTGTTAGAAAATGGTATTTTATATTTACTGTCAAGTTTCGGATTGGGGACATATATACGACAGAGCGTAATTGAGTGGGCAGGGAAATGAGCTTTCTTATGTTAAAATGCTAGGTGTCTAAATCAAGTGTTCCTGGGTGTGATTAATGGCAGATAAAAAGGGTATTTCTTTCTGTAAATATTTTTGTTTAGTAATTATGTGTTACCATGGCTGGTTTTACTACTACTTCTAATATGCATTAGACCAATAACTTGTTTCTTAAACTTGGTTCTTGGTAGTAGGCAGTTTGATTTTTTTTTTTTTTTTAAAGACGCACACTTATTGAAGTTCAAGGATTTTGCCTGGGTTCAAGTGTAAAGGGATATCATTTTGAAGCAGTTCTGCAGCTGCCTTTGCTAAAGAAATAACCGAGAGTGTGGGACCAGCAGTTGGCGCAACGACTATGTCGATGAACTCCCATAGAGTCGACTGCAGTTTGAGTCCTGGACCCGGTAGCTTAAACTCACGCCAGGTGCCTGTGCGTGTGTGCCCAAGATCCCGAGAGGAGAATGGAGGAGAAAGGGAACAAAAAAAAAAAAAAAAGGAAGAAGAAATAACCAAGAGCTCCAGGGGCTGGACTGTGCAGTGGTAAAACACAATACTCTATGAGGCTGACCCACTTGGGAAGGTTGTCGGTCTGTGTCTGGAACCTCTCCGACGACACCAGGCACACTTGTTCCTGTGCTCTGGGGCTGGCTGAAACCGAGGGCTGATCGTGGAGTTAGGACCATGCCAGTGATGCTGTATTTTGTCTTTGTCTCTCTCATTCATGGAACAAATAGAAGAAAAACTTTAAAAAAACAAACAAACAAACAACAAAACTCAAGGAGTTTGGTTTAGATCTATTATGAAACAGCCGACATGATACCGAAAGAACCTGAGTACTTTCAGAATTTTTCATGAGCTGATTTTTGGATCCTGATTTTGACCATTGTTTAAAGAGCAGAAAATCAAATGCATTTTCTAAAATAATGCTTTAGGAAATAGCAGCAAACTCTCCCTTGTGAAAGGTATGTCCCCAGGCCTGGCATTTTCATCTGGGTCAGAAAGAAGGCTGCTGTTGCCCTGGCATCCATCTAATGCCAACTGAAAACATTTGCTTTACTTATTGATGACCTCATTTATTTTTGGCAAACTTGGCAACTCCCACCTGGCCCCATGCTGTTAAAAATAAAGTCGTCTTGGTTAGCTGAACACTTTTGCAACTCATTCTTCCCTTGTAGCAATTAAGATAATTCCCCTAGACGTGTACTAGGTAAGGGTAGATAGGTTTTAAGAGAAAATGCTATGTAATTCTTGGGTTTTGGTGGGCACATGGGTAACGCGTCAGACCATCTTCTGTGAGCGGTCGCTCGTGTGAGGTAGAATGGAACATTTTCCTGTACTTATCCTAAGAAGCAGCCTGAGCAGTGACATTTATACATATTTCATAATGTGGTTTCTTTAGGCACACAGAGCAAACAAATCAATCTCTCAGCAGTGTACTATTTAAAAGAAACAGCAACAACCTGTGGGGTAAGTTGCAGAAGCTGTTCAAATTAATTATATATGGCAAAAAGATAGAACATTGAGGGGAAATGTGAATGTACGGGGATAAAAAAAAAACCACACATGGATGAGTAGCGGTTATATTATTTATCTTTTAAAAGACCAGACTTTCTGGGGACCAGCAGGTGGCGTGGTGGTTAAGGCACTGGGTGCTCCCACATGGCTGACCATGGTTCAAGTCCTGGACCTGGTGGCTT
>NW_006159577.1:1976750-1997379 GCF_000334495.1 Tupaia belangeri chinensis
GCGGTTCAGAGCATCTGATTACAGTGTTAATTTCCATTTCTTCATAAACTATGAAGTATACTGACTAAACCAAACGGCTCCCACACGGCGTCTCCCATTCCGCCTTCCTCCAGGCTGACGGGCTCAGATGTTCCTCTGAGCTTCCAGTCGGATCCACTAGGAGTGGGCCTTGATTTATTGGAATGGTATCATGCTGCCTTTTAGTACAGGTTTGTGGAGAACAAGAATTGGTGGTAAAGGTTTCTGGTTTCCGTGCCTTGTAAGGCAACACCTTTTCTGTGCTCGCCTTCCCTCTTCCGGTTCAGCTATATATTGTTTAGCTCAAAGGAAACCTTTGTTGTCCTGGGCAGGGTGTAACCTGCAACTCCTTGAAAAATTCAGCTGAAGGGTGCAGCTCAGGCAAAATTGGTTTCCTCTGGGATGCAAGGGGGAGGCTTTCCTGCAGAGGGGGTGCTGCAAAGGACAGTCCCAGTGCCTTGGAGCAGGCTTGCTCATTTCTAGTGGGAAGCTTGGGTTGTGGGCTGGACAGTACCCAACGGAAGGCAGGAAGCACAGGGAAGGGAGTGAAGGCTGTGTATCCTGGAAGGCCTTGACCCTCTGCTGCCCAGGCCCTTTGTCTCTTGCTGTTGCTTGGTTCTTTGATAGGTGTCGGAGACCTGAGATTGGCTCCCCTGTGAGCATTGCCGCTCCCTCTACCTGGGTGCCCCTGCCCTGCACATATTTCAGTCAGCACTGTGTTCCCTGAGTGCAGGAGGGGGGGCCTGTTGTCTGGTAGGAGTTCTAAGTCACCATTAGCACTGCAGGCAAAGGTTTTGGTTCACTCTCACCTAGGCTCTTCCTGAACCTCCTGTCTTCTCTGTAAGGTGAGATTAAACATACAAAAACTGTTACAAATGGACTTGGATTAAGGGGTAGAGCTCTGACTATTAACCCTGAGCCTTCTGGAGTGATTTCTGCAAGCTCTCTAAAGCAGAGCCATGTCTGTTGTGCTCACTGTTTCTTTAATTTTCTGTGCATGACATGCATGTTGTCTGTTCCAGAAGTAGATTTTGAATGAATGAATCCAGGCCACAGTGAGGCCTGGGAGGTGTGGAGTGGACTGGGCATGTGCAGGAACCTATCCTAGCATCTGTCTGGAAGGCTAGGAGCATTTTCTGCAGACAGAAGGTAAACCAGCATGTTACACTACCTGTTCAGGGAGTGTATATGTTCTGAAATAATGAAGCCATGTTTTTGAGCTTCCCACCCCAGGAAAGCAGTGCCCCCCCCACTTCCCCTGTGTGCAAGTATAGTGGGGAGTCTGAACCCCCTGTGGCTTGGTGACCTGGCTGCATTCTTCTGTCATCTGGTAGTGCCATGCTCACAGCAGTCTTGCGAGTGAGGAGGGTTTCATGGTTCCTCTACCCTGAGTATATCCAGGCTGGGATGATGAGGACAGCAAGGAGGCCTAACTGGCTCCTGAGATAAAAGCTCAGATGGACTGTGTATCAAATTCCTACACGGACCCAGCATGATGGCTGCCTGCTTTGCCTGCTTTCAGAGATCTGGGAGTTGGTGTTTCCTGCATGTGTAGCTGACGATCCCACTTCCACATTTGTAAAAAAAAAAACCTTCCCTTTGATGAGAGTACAGTACTCCTGGCTTTTCATAATTCAATTGGAACTCACTGTCGCTCCCTAATTACAGCAGAAAATGACCTCTAAACCACGGCATAGGGCTACAGCTTCCTCCAGGAAGGAGAATTCTTATTGATTTGTGCTCTGATCTCCCACGGGCTTAAGTGGCAGCACCGTGGAGGCCTGTTTAAGGCCGGAAAGCCTTCTGCTTGCGTGTTTAAACAGAGCAGATTGATGTGGCGTTAGACTTGGCCGGGAAGCAGCTCAGCTCTTTAACATGGAATTGCATCATAACAGACGCTCCCTCCAGCAGCCTGTGGCTTTGGCATTTCCTTGTATTTGCACAGGGAAGGTAAATTCTAATTGTCCAGGACTTGGACATGAGGTCTTGGACATGAGGACTTGGTGATGGGCAGAGGGAAGGGTCCTGACAGCAGGGACAAGAAATACTTGCAGATAAACCGTAATTTGTGATGGAATTGACCTTGGACAAATTGAACCCCTCTGCCCTTAGGGTCTCAGAGTTACCCTCTGTCAGATGGGGCTTATAGAATAACAGCGCTTCATCTGAGTTGTGGGGAGCTAGCCCAGTAGTGCAGTGGTTAGATCTGTACATAGGGAGCCAGATCCCACGTGGCTGACTGTGTTTTGAACCCCAGCCCTAGTAGCTTGAAAAACACATGGGGCACATATATTTATATGCCCCAAATCCTGACAGGATGGAGACATGGAGGAAAAACTATTGAAACATGACTGTGCTCCATGTGGGGGTTCTCTCCCTCTCTCTGACAAGCACAAATGCCCTCTAGCAATTCAAAAAAAATTCATTTCTGGGGATTCAATGAAATAGTATTAAAGAAGGCTTAACAAGTACCCACTACACTGCACTGTGTGGGTTTGGTAAAGAATGATGGCTGCCATCATTAACAGCAGCAGCAGTAAATGCAGAGCCATGGGGCGAACACACGGGAAGCTCTGCCCTGTCTCTAGCTGGAGGAGCAACTATGACATACACCTGCTCAAAGCTGCTCCCCGTGATCTGTGTTATTCACATAAGTAGAACTCGAAAGTTCTCTGCTCGCAGCAGTTTAGTGTGCTCCTGAACATTATGGGCTTCCTCTTGAGACTTGGAGGTGGGCTGCATCCCCCACCACCAACCACCACCACTTCCCATTAGCCTGGTAATGATGTTTCTTCATCAAGCAATGAAGAATTTGAGGTACCCTGAAACCTTTCCCTAATATATGTTGGGTTTTAGTTGTGACTTATTTTTGTGAGGGGATGCTGGTTCAAGCTACAGCACAGGTGAGGTGGTGGCACCGTGGTACTGCATCTGCAGCACCTGCTTTGCACCCAGGTGTATCCTGCTGCCTGGAAACCTGCTTAGTAATGTGTTTCCTCTTCTGTGAATAGCTCGAGCTCTGCAAGGCACTGGAACACTGAGTGTGACCAAAGGGCCTGAGGCCACACAACCCCTATCTCTCCGAGCCATGGAGAGGATGAGCACATTGGGCCTCACCCTGAGAGCCGCGCTGGGAGATCAGTGAACATGGCCACTTCACATGAAAGGCTGTTAGATTCAGGTCACCGGGTTTGGGCTCCTGCATTTTATGGCAAAGTCTAAAAATGCAGATTTATAACAACCAATGTTAATGAATTCAGACTGTTTGAATTTCACACTGAATAATGGCTGGAATTATCAGAGCCCACAGCTTATGAGACTCCTGGATCGTGTAATCTTTTCTCAAGATTAAAATGATAGAATGAAGTAAGATCACATTACTTTTATTAACAGTCCTGGCCATTAAAGAAACATACCTATTAGGATAGAGAATTTAGTAAAAATAGTAGTAATAACAGGACAATTTGGAATATGTAATATATTCAGTAAATTTCAAAACGCCGCATCTCATTTAAAATGCAATGTTGTGCCCATAGATATTGAATGCAATACCTTTGTACCCTAGGGCTTCCTCTTTTCTACATTAAAAATATTCTATTTAAATGCAGATTTTGATTTGCAATCTAGGAAGAGAATTCTGGAAGAATGGGAAGAAGGACAACTCTGCATCTATTAACTTAATTTTGGTTTCATGTGTTATTCTTGTTCTTACTCCTCTTGTCCTTTCTCTCCCATCCCCCAAAGGGTCATTTCTAAACACACAAGTAAGGAAAATGCTTAAAGTTTCAGAGAATAATAATGGTATACCTTTGTCTGCCTTAGATTTCTCCTCCACCTCTCCTCCCTCCTCCCCAGCCACATTGAAGAAATATAAAAGGCCCCCAGATTTTTTGCATGTGGCAGCAACTTGAAAATTTCTCTCTTAACTGAGTTCATTGCCATAGTAAAGAATAGACAGACAGCCTGGAACCTGGTTCATGGTTACATGTACTTGTATTTACCCTTATTTTACTCGTTGCTCCTCATTTTCGTGTATGGGCATGCGTACTTCCTGTGTTCTTCCTATAGTCTTCCCTCGGTTTCCACACGTTCCCAGGTCCTTGCCTACAAAACAGATGGACTAGTCCCACTGCTGTGTGCAGATGGGTGGGAAATGTTAGGACTTCCCTTCTCAGAGCAAAAGTGACTTCTTTGATGTTGAGCTTGTGTTACCAAAGACATGGATTATAGCTTTTGACATTCTACTCTTAGAATTAATTAGGAGGCTAATTATTGTAAACATCACTTTTTTTTTTTTGCCGTTGTCTGCATTTAGTACATCTCCTGCTATATACACTTACCAGTTTCCAACTGAGCATTGTGTTTCAGCTTTTATGATCTGTCAAGGGAAAATGAAAGTAAATTCTTTATAATATGCTAATTGATCTATTTGGGAATTTTTAGATATATATAACATCTGTGCATGTCAGTAACATAGTTAATAGCTTCCGTTCTTCAACATGAGAAGGTTTTCAGAGTCTCTGTGGTTTTGATGAGACCTTCTGTGTCCTCCCCAGGGCTTCACAGTGTGGAATTTTAGAGCCTTTGTCTGATGCATTAGAACGGGGTCTGAGACCACCTTGAATGGACTCAGGATGCTTCTAGCCAGAGAATGCTGGGACTGTGTTGGTTCTGGGGAGAACCCAGGATGATCTCATACCCAGGCTTCTATCCTGACTTCTCTTGAAACTTGGCAGGAGCAGATTCGAACCTGGGTCTGCGTTTGTCCTGCACATCCAGCTTGTTCTGCCCCACCAAACATGTCAGCAAAAAGTTAAGATGGACGGCTGTCTGTCTTAGACCTTAGCGTGTTCTCCCAGACAGTTCCGATGTTGGATGCCAACCGTGATTTTGCATGCACCTGACCACAGGTTGATATGAAGGCTTTTCTCTAATCTCTCTGTGTAGACACCATGCTTGTTTACAAACCAACAACCCATGGAAAAGGGGCTTCCTGGTAGATGCTCACAGTCGGGTGAGCTTGTTGAGTTGATCAAGGGAGGTTTGGAGCTCCATTTCCCCACATATCCCTCCGGGTAGAGTTGGCTCCAGACTGGGATTCTGCTCTACCAGGACCGCAGGCTGGAACAGAGCAGGGAGGGCGTCTCAAATGGCCAAGTTTGCCTGTCTTGTCTGTTCTCCAGCAGCAGTCCCTGAGCTGGCTTATTGGCTCTGTGAGGGTGCGACTGGGGTGGAAGACTAATCATGTTGGGAATGAATGGAAGAGTCTCTTCATGGGAGGAGAGAGACTCAGAAGCTTGGTGATCTCTTCCCCAGGTCCTGCCGTTCCTCAGGTCTGTTAAACACAGACATCCACCAAGTGGTGTAGAAGAGCCACTCGTATACCACATACACGCTCAGTGCTGCCTACCCTCTCGTTAAATCACTCACTCTCAGTCACTGGTGGCAGTGTGCGCGGCCGTCATCATCAGCAGCATAGGTAAAGAACGGAATGCAGGTTCTAGGGAGAGTCTGACTGAGGTCAGACCCTGGCTTCCACTGGCCCAGTGACTGATGGCTGCTGAGATGGGCTCAGTGCACTTTAAGATAATTTTTTAAAAGAATTATTTATTTATTTTTATTTATTCATTTATTTTAATTTGGCCAGAGAAAGAGAGAGAAATTGAGAAAACAAGCCACCAGGTCCAGGATTTTAGATATATATAACATCTGTGCATGTCAGTAACATAGTTAATAGCTTCCGTTCTTCAACATGAGAAGGTTTTCAGAGTCTCTGTGGTTTTGATGAGACCTTCTGTGTCCTCCCCAGGGCTTCACAGTGTGGAATTTTAGAGCCTTTGTCTGATGCATTAGAACGGGGTCTGAGACCACCTTGAATGGACTCAGGATGCTTCTAGCCAGAGAATGCTGGGACTGTGTTGGTTCTGGGGAGAACCCAGGATGATCTCATACCCAGGCTTCTATCCTGACTTCTCTTGAAACTTGGCAGGAGCAGATTCGAACCTGGGTCTGCGTTTGTCCTGCACATCCAGCTTGTTCTGCCCCACCAAACATGTCAGCAAAAAGTTAAGATGGACGGCTGTCTGTCTTAGACCTTAGCGTGTTCTCCCAGACAGTTCCGATGTTGGATGCCAACCGTGATTTTGCATGCACCTGACCACAGGTTGATATGAAGGCTTTTCTCTAATCTCTCTGTGTAGACACCATGCTTGTTTACAAACCAACAACCCATGGAAAAGGGGCTTCCTGGTAGATGCTCACAGTCGGGTGAGCTTGTTGAGTTGATCAAGGGAGGTTTGGAGCTCCATTTCCCCACATATCCCTCCGGGTAGAGTTGGCTCCAGACTGGGATTCTGCTCTACCAGGACCGCAGGCTGGAACAGAGCAGGGAGGGCGTCTCAAATGGCCAAGTTTGCCTGTCTTGTCTGTTCTCCAGCAGCAGTCCCTGAGCTGGCTTATTGGCTCTGTGAGGGTGCGACTGGGGTGGAAGACTAATCATGTTGGGAATGAATGGAAGAGTCTCTTCATGGGAGGAGAGAGACTCAGAAGCTTGGTGATCTCTTCCCCAGGTCCTGCCGTTCCTCAGGTCTGTTAAACACAGACATCCACCAAGTGGTGTAGAAGAGCCACTCGTATACCACATACACGCTCAGTGCTGCCTACCCTCTCGTTAAATCACTCACTCTCAGTCACTGGTGGCAGTGTGCGCGGCCGTCATCATCAGCAGCATAGGTAAAGAACGGAATGCAGGTTCTAGGGAGAGTCTGACTGAGGTCAGACCCTGGCTTCCACTGGCCCAGTGACTGATGGCTGCTGAGATGGGCTCAGTGCACTTTAAGATAATTTTTTAAAAGAATTATTTATTTATTTTTATTTATTCATTTATTTTAATTTGGCCAGAGAAAGAGAGAGAAATTGAGAAAACAAGCCACCAGGTCCAGGATTCAAACCATGGTTGGCCATATGGGAGTGTCCAGCAACTTAGCTACCACACTACCTGCTGGTCCCCAAGATCAATTTTTAAGAAAGGTATATGTATAGTAAATGCTTTATGAATGCTATGATATAATGATACACTACTGCTGCAGTTACTGGTATTGCTGGCTCTTCTACCTGTTGTTTGCACCTTGGTGAAAGATTATAACTATAGAGATCTTGTCATTCAGATGTCAAGTTATCAATGCCCCTGAGCTATCGATTTCTTTGAACTTGCCTACTCAGGCACACTTAAATGCATATACATGCACACCCTCATGTAAACATGTATTCAGTCACGCTCATATGTGCACACACATGCAAGTTTATACATGCACATGACTGCATGAATATACCGGTGCCCTTTCATGTACAAATTCATGTGTCCGTACTCATGCACACTGATGGGCACACTCGCACATATGCACAGTTGCACACACACACATTGACATTACACAAATGTGTACCCACAATCGTGAATGGCAAGGACTCTATCTGGGGCATGCGTAGCTGTGGGGTACCTGTAGCTGGACAGATTGAGGGGTTCCTTGTACCCTGCCTGTGCCGACTCTCGGGGTCGGCTTTGAAGAAGGACGGCCTCTTCCATGGTAGAGAACTAAGGTCTAAAACAGATAGTCATCCATCTTAACTGTTCCCTGAAATGTTTATAGACATGGTGTTGGGGGTCATTAGACGTGCCACTTCTTTCTCCTTTCCCAGGTTGATGAGTAGGAGCAGTTTAATGGGAGACTAGTAAATTTCATAATTGGATTTAAAAGAGTAAAACACGTGGCCCTGACTTGCACATTACCTTTCCTACTCTGGCAGTGGGAGATGCTCCAGTCCGGTGTGGATCAGATTATTTTATTATGCCAACATTAAATATTGGGAGCACACCCATAATCTGGAGTCAGCAGGTTCATACACTACTATCTCATTAAATTTTCAGGCAAAAGCTGCAAAAATTAATTGGAGGCGTGTAATAGTTTAGAATGTGAGCCGGCTTATGGTAATATAAATTATAGGAAGAGAAGACAGTTTTATATACTGAGAGAGGCAAAACTGGTTTACTTTAATGAGAAGAGAGAGAAACGTGGAGCTATTTTTTCATTACAGATGCACTGTAAAGTGTTTGGACTTAGTTGATGAATAGAGTTAATTCGCTGCTACAGTTCCAATAATTCATGTTGCACAGTTTAATGACTTCTAGATAAAAACAGGATTGAAATGTTAATTTCTCTGAAGAAATTGGGGCACTCTTGTATATCAAACTATACCCCCCTATTAAACCACTGGTTAATTTCACTAAACAAGTCTCTTAAAGATATTTCATGCTACATAGACTTCTGTATTTCTTACCTCAGTTGGCTTGCTTGCTTTTTCCAAAACCTTAACACGTATGATTGTCTTGGATGAGAAAATTTGTCTGACAGAGCCACATCTAGATAACTTGACCCAGTAGAGGGCTTCCTGGCGTGTAGCTATGTAAATAATCACATACTATAATTTGTATCCTAGTGGCTAATAACTTTTCGGAGATTTTTGGGGGTGGGGGTTATTAGCTGTTAGCTATGGGTTTGGTTGGATAGATTTGTTGTCCCTGTTTTTCAGCTTGGAAATAGGAAGTATTGATCAATCAGTGTTTGATGTGTGAGGCTTCGATCTCAAATCATGCAGAAATTTTATCACCATATTTCACATTTTAGTTTCCTTTTCTACTTTTCGTAAGGTGGGATCTTTTTATCCATGGGGCAGATTCAACACCGAGTTCAATGTCTTTCTTTTTCACGTACTCTCAGAAAAAAAAAGACAAAAAGGAAGTATTAACTGTAGTAATAAAATGTTAACTATTAGTGATGCTGCATAACTAAAGAGAATTCAGATTTCCTGATTCATTCCTAGAATTTTTGCTATGATAAACTCACAAACTTACGCTACGTACATGTAACTTTTTTTTTTTTAATTTTTATTATTATTTCTTTTGACAAGAAGGCACAGAAATCAACCCATACAATTTTTGTTGTTTTTGTTTTGTTACATATTTTCTTGTCTTGTTTTAAGACAGGGTCTTACTCTGTCATGATATTCCTGAATAGCTGGGACTGCGGGCTCATGCCATCATACCCGGCTTTTAGGGTGGGCCGGGAATCGAGTCCTGGCCTCTCCTGTGACCTCAGCCTTCCGAGTAGCATGCCAGAATGTGCCGCCTTGACCGAGCTTCTAACCATAAGAATGTAAAAGAGGGGAGGGAAACGAAGCTTCCCTTCTTGTTCTCTATTCTCTTGGTTTGACTTGGGGTGCTGTTAGAAGGGCTTCCTAGAAAACTGTATTGAGGCCCTTCACCTGACAAGGCTTCCAGGACCCTTGTGTCCCCTGATGAATGACCATTGAGCCCCCATGAGACATAAGTTAATTCTGAGTGAGGTCCTCTTTAGCCTAACCCTCGAGTCACCATGGAGCTTTTATAAATCTGATTTCTATAGAAACTGTCCCACCTGCAAAGCTCAGCATCTGCTCCTGCCTCAGTAAAAGACCTTGTGAGGCGGGGGCATCACGAAACTGCGTAACTACCGAAGTAGTAGAGCACGCAGCAGGAGCCACCCAGGCACAGGGTACAGCGGCGCGCAGAGAGAGAAAAGAGTGCCTTAGCTCTAACTCCTTTTGCGGCCCACGATTCCTGAACGAGTAGTATCGTTAAACATTCAACTGTGCTTGTGTTCTTGTATTTTCCTGATGCTGAGGTCTGGTGACCTATCATACCAATAAATACCAATAATGATGTTGGAGTTGCTTGGCAGAGTTGTATTCCATCCATCTCTGTCCTGGATGAAGAGCCTCCTCTGCCTTGCCAGGTGGTCCCCTTCCTGCCGCCTTCTGTGTCCTCTGGAACCCTGGCTGGCCACATGATTCTAGACCAGCATGGTGATCACTGTAGCAACCTGCTGGGATTGGACTGGTGTATGCTGACCAGTCTTCATAGTTTTATCCATTGACCTTGGCTTTCTGGGACCCTGTACTCCACTGTTTGTCAATTAGGGATGTCCTTCCATTTAGGAATCGTTTTTCTGAGATCTGTTTGTAGGTGTGTGTCGAGCAGTGAGTTAGATGTGAAACACGAACTTGGAGTGTGTTGAGAGACCTACTCCGATGGCTCTGAGCTCATATCCTCAGGTCAGCAGATACTCTCTGAGTTCGTCTACGTCAATCACAGGACGGTACTACCCAGCCCTGCAACACCTGGTTACAGCTGTGCTCCTCTGGGTGGCTGGGAACATGCTTGTCTTTGCCTGCTCTGCTCTTTTGATGCTCTTAATTCATTTTGTCCTCTTTGCCATCTCAAATTATCCCTTTCATCATCTGTTCTCACTTCAATGATGTTTTCTTATGTCCTATGTTGGTAATATTTTGTTTGCATCTTTATCATGCTTGTTATTATTCAGTAGCTCCTGTCAAGCTGCAGAGGATTTCGTGTATGATTGCTTTAAGGCAAGATTTCTCTGCTTTGGCACTGCTGACCTTTTGGACTGGATAGGTCTTTGTTGGGGAGGGAGTCATGCCATGCACTGTAGGATGTTTAGCAGCATCCCTGCCCTCTGCCCACCAGATGCCAGTAGCACCTCTCCACCTGCCTCAGTATCATGATCAAAAATGTCTTCAGACCTTACCCAATGTCCCTAGGAATGTCAGGTGCCCCCTAGTGAAGGGGTGGGTGTTTATTCCATGCCTGTGTTGCATTGTGCTTAAACCACACGGATGCCCAGCCTCCACATGGGGTTGACTTCATGACATGGAAATTGCCTCAGAGCCTTCATTAGGGGTGGGCCTGTGCCTTGCTAGAAACGTACCACCTCCATACTGTGCTTGGTGTCCTCTGGTTGTTTCTGGTGGTACAGGCCCACCCCTACCTCCCCGCTGCAGAGGCAGGGCCCTGTGTACAGAGGAAGCCACTTGGGCAGACGGGCGGCCCGTGTACTGAGATGTCGGCTCACGCCTGGCACTTGGCTCCATTACGCTCACATGGGTGTTTATGACAGTGCATTTGACAGACAGATTTATTTGTCACCTTGTCACAGTGACATGTTGGGATGGCTTCACCACTCATGTGCCATTGACACTTGGCTGTCTGAAATCGGGACAAAGCATCCCTCAGACAGAATGGAATGAGTCTTATCAGCACCAGGCATAACTTACCGCCTGCTTTCCCCTGTTTCTTTAACTTTTAATTGAAGCCATTTAGTTACCACCCCTGCTGCTAGGAATCTGGGGACAATTAGGAGAGTCCCATCTGTCCTTTGAACCACATTATATTGCTTTTTTCCTCACTATCTCAAGAAGACAGCGAATTTAAACAGCAGTGTCTTTGCCTCCTTGTCTTGGATGGTTTTTATCTCACTTGAATGAGTTATGGCAACTCTTTAATTCAATTATTTTCTCCAATGCAGGCTTTGAGATGATTTAGTTGAGTCAAGCGCCCGGGTTTTCCGATGCAGAGCGGCGATTCCCAACGAGGCTGTGGGTGGATTTTGAAGTTTTCCCTTGCAGCCGCTGTCGAGCGCATTCTGTACTGCCCCCCGAGCTCCTGGCACAAGCCCCTGGTTACTGTTCCAAAGCATAGATTGGAAATGGCAGATGCCATGGGCTTTGCCAGTCTTTCCCCGAGGCAGGGAATTATCTGTCCAGTGATATTAGGTCAGTGAATTCCCACCCAGCTGTGTCTGAAAGAAGGGAGGGGGCGGGGCACGACGGTCAGGAAGGCCATTTATAAATCCAAATGCAGTAAACAGTCTACTCTCCTGCTTCGGTATTTGACTTTGAATTAAACAAAGTGTCGTGGGTGGGAGGTGTATCGTACAATCATCTTAACTATTGTGCCTTCTAATGTGGAAAATTTGCCGAGAATAGGCCCTGCTGCAGTGGTTGTCCCATATACAACAGAGTGACTAAGATGTACTCTCAGAGCAGCAAACGGGATTAGGAAGGACATTTGGACTTTAGAATTCTTCCGTGAGAATTCTATTAATAAGCCTGCCTTCTGTTTTCCTTGTGGGCCCCAGGGTTCCTATAGATGTCCCTGCCCTTAGATTGCAGGGCACAGTGTAGACTTAATTTTGTAAAATGCTGGGGTGTGTTTTTTAACTCAGCTTAGAGGTTTACAGGTGCATGCTGAGAAAGCGTGCAAGATGATGGATCTGATCGGGGAGGCAGCTTTGGAGACAGGAACAGGCCTTTGACAGTGGCAGATGAGGAGGCTGAAACTGAGGCAAGCAACAGTACAGTCAGTGTGTGCAGTTCCACCACATACTGGGCACTGTGGAAGCACTGTGGTCCAGGCTGGGCTGGGTCCTGAGGTGGGCTCGAGCTGCCATTAAACTTGGGCGGCGGGGCTGGGGTGGAAAGGAAAGCAGGCTATTTTCCTGGTGCAGCTGGTGCTGTGCTTTGAGCATCGTGCTCTGCTTTACTCTCGTGCATGAAAGTGGGTGTTTTGCAAGCTTTGCAAAGGTAGGCGTCCAGGCTTCTCTGCATGAGCCAGCCAGTGCCCACATCTGACACTTCCTGAAAGGCGATCCATTCCATTGTGAGCTTATCTTGAGACCAGGTGCCTACCACTAGTGATGTTGCTGCCTCTATTTACCGCTCGGCTCCCCAGGGCTTGACTTGCTACTCTAAGACTACACCCAGTGAGATGAGACTGCCATCCCCATGTGCATGTCTGTCTGTCCAGTTTCTAGGTCAGGCCCCACATACTGGCTAAGGGCAGGCAGGGAGGAGATTAAGTAAGACATGTCATACTGATAGATTGTGAAGTAATCAGCAAGACTCTTCAAGCAGACATGAAAACTAATACTACCTTTCCAAACAAATACGGATGCCCTTTGACCTAGTAATCTCTTCTCCGTACCCGGTGCCAAGAAAAATAATATACCAAGATTTTTGTCTTGGTGGTGTTTGATGGCAAAGACAGCAGATGCCTCAAACATTCAACTGTGGGAATATAGCTAATTCTTTTTCAAATGATGCCTTTACAGTTTGAAATAATATGAGAATATTTGTCTCAAGGTGAAAAATTCAATATGAAATGTACATTTGTGACTAGAACCATAGAAACAATCATGGGAGAATCTGATGAATAGTTTATATGTATGGCTATCTTTTGTTGGTACAATTTGATTTTTTCCCCCTCCCTCTTACTGCTCCCTTCCCAAATGTTCTGTAATAAATATGTGTTACCTTTTTAATACAGAAAGAAATTTCTAGTCACCCTGATGCTTCCAGAAGGGTCACGTGATTGTTGAAGTGGGAAGTAGTGCAATGCAAGATTAATAAAGGCTAAGCTAATTATCCTCCCTCCCCAGTCCTCAAGATACTGCCAACGCTCTGTTCTTTGCCTTTCCTCGATCGTGCAAGTGTGTGTATGAGAACACAGAAGGTGTTTTGTATCGGCTTACCAAAAAAGGATCCTGTTGTTCCTGCATTTCCATTCGAAAAGATCAATCGTGTAGATATCTCTACAACCAATCCTTTCTTTCCCTCATACTGCTCTTGGGCACATGTGCAAACCTCAGATTTTACATAAGTGGAGCCGGTCTGTGTACTTGCTGAGGTTCCGGTTTGTGTAAGTCAGGTCTTTTTTTTTTGAACTGTCTGTTTTGGCAGAGTAGTGTACACTAGTGAACAGCTATTTGGACCGAAATCCCACCCCTGGCATGTGGTCCTACCTATGTGATCTTGGGAGGGTTGCTGATTATTTTCTGTACCATAGCTTTCTCCTTAGTTATAAGGATGATAATAGTACCTGTGTTGTAGGCTTATAAAAAATAAATGAGTTGGGACCAGCAGATGGCATAATAGTTAAGTCACTGGACCCCCATGTAGTCAACTGCAGTTTGAGTCCTGATCCAGTGGCTTAAACTCAGGCTGGGCATGTGTGTGTGTGTGTGTCCCAAGTCCCAAGAAAATGGGGGAGAAGGGATTGTGGCATGGCCATCCCCCCTCTCCCCCCGGGGGAGGAGGTGTGGGCGATTTCTTGCTTTCTGTCTCTGTCTGGTGAGTGCATGTGCCTATAGCAAAAAGCTCTTTTGGAAAAATAAGTTAATACTTGTAAGTTGCCTATTACCAACTTACTATCCTTGTTACTTATTACTAATTTATTTTTCTCATCCCCAGTCTTTTTTTTTTTTTTCTTTTTAAGTGTACTTCTATTTTCTTTTGCGAGAGACTGGATGAGAGAGAAAGACAAATCCCTTCAACATGGTCAGTCCTGCCCTTAGTCATAGCCAGGATCATAGGCACACACACCCAGCATATACACATCAACCTGGGAACCAAACCTCAGCCTCCCACATGGCCTCCAGCTAACCATCACACCACTGCGACTGAGCCTCCCAGTCTTTTTTTTCTTTTTTTTTTTTAAGAGAATTTTTTGCTTTAGGGCACATGTGCTTGCCAGAGATATAGCGACAGAGAGATAGAAAGTGAAAAACCAACCCCAGAGGGTTCGGCCACACCACAATCCCTTCTCCATTCTCCTTTCAGGATCTTGGGCACGCATGTACACACTCCTGGCATGAGTTTCAAGTTGCCAGGTCCAAGACTTGAACCATGTTCGGCTATGTGGGAGTCCAGCAAAGTAACCATTACACCATCTGCTATACTACCCCACTCAGTCTTTTTTACAACTCTTATTATTTTATATTTTCTCCATGAAATCACGTGTAAACATACAGTGCTTTAGCATATTATTATTCAGTTCACCATGTACATTCTTGTCCTATCAGCCAGATCCAATCCTTCTATTAAGTGCTTTTTACAAATTTTGGTTTTTTTTTTAAGAATTATTTTATTTATTCATTCATTTATTTATTTTAATTTGACCAGAGAGGGACATTGTGAGAGAGAAAGAGAGAGAGAGAGAGAGAGATGGAGAGGGAAAGCAAGAAAGCAAGCTACTAAGGCAGGACTCAAACCATGGTTGGCCATGTGAGAGTCCAGTGCCCTTAACCACCACGCCACCTGCCAGCCTCTACAAATTCTGTTTTTAAAGGAAAGACTCCTTTTCTATTTTTTTTTCTTTTTGGAGAGGTTTTTGCTATAGGGTGCATGCGCTCGCCAGACAGAGAGACAGAAAGTGACAAATCACCCCTCACAGGGGATGGGCACGCACTCACACATGCCTGGCGTGAGTTTAAGCCACCAGGTCCAAGACTCAAACCGCGGTCGACTACATGGGAGTTCAGCAACATAGCCATTACGCTAACTGCTGGTCCCAAGGAAAGCTTCCTTTTCTTTTGCATACTCTTCACCTGCCCTTGCCCACAGAAAGAGGCACTAACCGGTCCATGGAAAGCATAGTCGGGGTGAGATCTGCAAGGATTATCGAATTGGAGCTACCCATCACCAGTTTATTAAGGAGGCAGGTTTGCCCCGGGTGTCCCAGCAATGGAGCAAACATGGAGGGTGGAGCCCAGCTGGATGGGCTTCCAAGGACAAAATAAATGCTGACCAATAGGCAGGGGTTTGTGAAAATAGCCAGTAGAGGCCGAGATGAAAAACCAAACCTCCTGCCACTCGGTCTGACCTGGTATGGGGTTCTCCTGGGCAGCCAGATCACAAGTAGTCATGTCTTATTGAGCAGACATTCATTAAGTACCTGCTGTATGTCAGGACTGAGCTAGAACCACAGGAAAGGATGTGTAAGTTGGTCGCGGAGGTGCCCAGCTTCAGCCCGTTTCAAGTGCCCTCTTGCTTGCCTGCTACTCTTACCTGAGGATTTTACATTTCCTGTCTACTTCTCTGGGTATCACGGCACACCAGTCTGTGCCTGATCTACAGACTTGGGAATGGGTAGGTTCTGGAAAGGGAAACTACGGAAACGGTGGCCAGAGCAGTTCTTGAGACCTGCTCAGGGGTAACAGGGCGCTAAATTTGACTGAATTGTTATTTAATGGCCTGTTTGGACTCTTGCCCTGTAGATCTGTGCTCTCCGTGGCTAGACAGTTTCTATTACTTCTTTTAACTTTTATTTATTTTAAAGTGCATTTACATTTAATTGTTGTACATCTTCGTGGAGTATAATACAATTTTTCAAAGCATGCATGCAGTGTTTGATAATCAAATCAAGAATATTACCACATTCATCATCGTCAATAAAGACCATTACATCATTCTGTTAGGCACTTTCTTTTTTATTATAATTAATATTCTTAACTTTTTTTTTTTTTTAATCAAGTGGGGATGGCCACACCATAATCTCCATTCTCATGTTGGGATCCTGGGCACGCATGCACACTTACTTGGTGTGTTTTTCAAGATCTTGGGTCTGGTACTTGAACTGAGCAGTTGGCTATGAGGGATCCAGCTGCTTTAACCACTATGCCATGGCTGACCCTGTTGCGTGTTTTGATTTTGATTTTGTTTTGTTTTTAAGATATATATATATATATACATACATGCATATATATATACATACATACATACACACACATACACACACACACATATAATGCAATTGGCAACACCTTTTCTTACTGTTGTGGTATACCATTCCATTACTGTTTTCTTGTTTATATGCATTCTTGTGTCTGTTTCTCTATTTTTCTTCCTTTTTTTATTTTGAGAGAGAGTTTTGCTATAGGACATGTGTGCTCACCAAAGAGACAGAGAAGCACAAGAGGAGAAATCCGTCCCTCTGGGGATGTGTGTGGCCACAATTTAGTCCCTTTTTCTCCATTCTCCTCTCAGTATTTTGGCGTGCATATACATGCACCCAGCCTTAGTTTTAAGCTACCTAATCCAGGACTCGAACCACTGTCGACTGCATGGGGGTCCAGTGAAGTAACCATTATGCTATCTGCTGGTCCCTCGCATCTTTTCTTGAGTTCTCCCACCACCTTTTTAAGTTTTTAAAATGTGTTCCATGAGAGAGAGAAGTAGCACTCCCCAAGATCCCAACATCACAATCCACCTCCAACCTCACCCAGCCCTGATCATGAGCTTATGTGTGCTCAGTATATGCGGGAAGCCAGGGAGTGGGGAGTCCTGCAGATGCAAACTGGCATTCGTCCCATGTAGAAGAACTGGCGTCTGCCTCGTGGTGGCGGGTGTTGCTGCTGCACCACTGTTCAGCCCACAGACCATTACTTCTGGTTTAGCTGCCATCACATTTCATATAATTTTATGGATTCTATGAGACTTTTTTTGTTACCCTGATTTAAATTTTTTGCATCAACTTCTGATACTTTAGAACCTCCAGATGTGTAGAAACAAAATCCCATTTGTAGTGTTTTTGTTTTCCTTTCTGATATGCTTATAAAAAAAAGCAGTTTTTATTCTAGTCTAAAATTTGTTTCAAGAGCCAGTATTTCAAAGTAAAAATATTTAGCAGCTTATTATTGGGCTCTGAAATGTTCTGTGTAGGTTTCATCGTGGTTTGCATTGTAAGTGATAAATGTACTTTTAGGAGAGCTGTTACTCATATTCTTTTTTCATGTTTAGAAGAATGGAGAACATGACTTAGTAAATACTGAGTTTTGTATTTCTGCACCTAAGTTGATGAATCTTAAGTAGAGTAATAGGCACATTTGATCGGCTAAGAAAGTGAAATGGTTTGTTTTGATATTTTGTCTCACGTTGATCATTTGACTTTGTAGAGCTGATACATAAGCCCTGAGGTAGGGTAGGGGGAGCTCAGTGTGTATTTCATCTTTCGGTTGGGTCTCCTTCCTTGGCACATTTCTTGAAGCTAGGTGGGTTTCCTCAATAGTTAGAAGTAGGAATTATGAAGGGTGTTATCTGCCCCGTCTTTTTATGTGTGTTTTAAAAACTCAACATTGTTAAGCCTTGGGCTGGGTTGTTGATTTTCTAGTGACTGGAAAAAACAAGAAAGACATTTTCAGATGCTACTGACTCATTCCATATTATTTTGATAGTAATGGGGAATAGAGAAAAATCCAAAGGTTATCAGCATGATGTAGGTTCTTCCATAGTATTGATTGATAAATGGCATGTTCTAACACTGATCGTGTTGTTCAGCCATGATTAATAATGGGCGGTATCCAAGGGGAGCACAGAAGGTACCAGAAGTAGCTCCATTGACGCCTCCAGTTGTTCTTTGAGTGACAAAGAGACTTTGTGTGTTTACAACTCTTCATTTGGGTCACAGTTGATGATCTACCCTGCGTCCCTATACAAGTCATCCCCTTCATCCCATCCCTCTTTATTCTTCGTAACCCATGACAGCAGTCCATGCCTCCTGCTAACTTCTGTTCACTTTATCTTGGTTCTTGTATTACTGCTATCAAATGACTGCTGTGCCATTCTGTGAGCTTCTTGAGACTGTGTGCTTTGACACATAGTGGATTATCAGTTGCATTTTGCCTCAGTAGGAGTTCTTGTGGCCTTTTGCCCTACTAGTTAAGTTCCTGGTGGTTCCAGAAACTAAGACATCTCAGGACAAAAGGAGAATACTGGGAGTGTTCTCAGGGAGCTGTAGTGCTAGGTCTTATGCCAGAGCCAGATGTCTCCAGTACTTCGACCCTCCAAAGAGCTTGTGAAAGGAAGTTGGGAGGGAGCAGACCAGGAAGGTAGCAGGGATCTAGGGCTGTTGATCTGGGAGAATAAACACGTGTCTCCAGAGTAGACTCTTGTGAAAGAGGGAAACAACTTGTTCAGAGGACAGAACAGGTCTGGGAGACAAGGAAGCATAGTCTTTCTAAATCTAAAGCATTTTTAAAACCATACAAGTTGTCCACAGTGAGGCAAACCATCTGTGCACTGGTGAACTGCATAGTAGGCCGCCTACCCTTAAGGGTCACTGTATGTCATGCAAGTCTGTATTGAAGCATCCCAAAGATCTAGTACCTTGAAACAAATTTAAGTTGCCCAGTACACTCCTAGACGTGAGACCTTGTTAGGCAGAAAGACTAAAGGAGAACATGAGTGCAGAAATGGGGGCTGGGCATTTAAGGTGTGGAAATGGGGTGATAGGTCAGCAGAGTGACAGAAGTATGAGGCTCAGGATTCTTGAGCAGACAAACCTTTCTGCTCCAGGTGGTCCTGGTAGGATGTTTCCTGGCATGTATGGATATCCCATCCCCAGGGTGTCTGGCATAGGATGGACCCAGTACATCATGACCTTGACCTTCGTAGATGCATCTGCTAAGTAATTGTCCAAACCCAACCTTTAGGGTTGAGGTTGGGGATAAAGAATTGGGACACGCTGGTCTTTGTACTCTACAGACTCAGTTATCCCCAGGGAATGTTCTCCAGGCTCTGCAGGGACAGGGGATGAGCTCCCACTGGGCTTATGTTACAGAGGGCAAGGCGCCTTTCCCTGATAGACCATTTTCTTGATAGCATTGAAGTGACAAGTTGAGAATATATTGTCTTAGTCTGCTTGGGCTGGTGCCACAAACAGGTGACTTATAAACAATACACTTGTAGAGCTGAGAAGTCGAAGAGTAAGGCACCAGTAGATTCGGTGTCTGGTGAGGGCCCTCTTTCTGGTTCACAGACAATGTTGCTTTCTTGCAGTCTCCTCACACAGAGGTGAATGAGCTTTCAGGGACTTCCTTTATAAGGGTGCTAATTCTTGCCCAACGCCTTACCTTGGGAGTGTGGGTTTTAACACAGTTTTGGAGGGATACTAGCATTCAGACCATAGCAAGTGTCTTAGACTAAGGGGCCACTTTGGTGGGAGCTTGAAAGTGGGCCTCTGAAGAGGAAACTGAGACTGGAGCCCCATGAGGGCACCAGCTGTGGGCAGATCCGTGGACAGAGTCCCAGGCAGACAGAGCAGACATCTCTATTGCCAGGGCAGGACCCAATACGGCTGCAGGCTGTGGAGGGGAAAGCAATAGTTCGAGCAGGTTGCCCATTGCAGAGTCCTGATCTTGGCCATGGAGGCAATGGGAGGTGTTTGGAGAGTTTCAAGGACAGTGTGGTATGATCAAATTTAAGTTTCTCCCAGGTGTCCGGAAAATGGTCTGGAAAGGGGCAAAAGTAGAAAAAGAGATGGGTCAGACGGACTTAGACGTTGCAGATTCATATTATTAAGATTACTCTTTTTTCTTTTTTAACCTGAGAGAGTCTGCTGCGTGGAAGTGGCTGGTTTGAAACTGACAGGGCTAGATTTCACCACGGGGTGATTCTACTAAGGCTTTGTGCTAGAGGTTCAGCATTCCCAGAATACCCACTGTTCGAGGTTCTTTGCCCTGATTTCAGGAGTAAAGCTACCCGTCTGCCTGGAGTCTGAGATAGAAATTGTCTCTGGTTAATGGGATCTTTAAAACAGCTAAATCCTCCACTAAACACTTTATGTAACTGCTGTTGCTCATGGGGGCAGCCCCCCTCGCCATATGTCCGTGTGGCTTTCTTTCATTGTCATTAAAGAGAGTCAGACGTGTGTAGGGGAAGGAGACGGGATCCTGCTGTAATGACTTTGTCTTCACCATCTTTTCTCAGCTGTTTAAATTGCTGTCAGGGCAGCACAGGAATCTCAGAGAAGGGAGTTTTCTCTGATATAATTATGCTGTTAGTAAAATGTTGGCGGCTTTTCTCCACTTTTCCCCTTAGCCACTAAAATAAAACTCTTTATCTTGGAACTCGGCAGCTGTTTGCAATCTGCCTCATTTTTTCTGCT
>NW_006159577.1:1997569-2004941 GCF_000334495.1 Tupaia belangeri chinensis
CCGGCTGATGTATTGGTGTCACAGCTTTGGAGATGGGTGGTGACGGGAGGGTTGAAGGTGATTTCTGTCTCAGTCCCCGTGGTCAGGAGCCAAGGCCTAGGATGCTGGAGCCGCTCCAGGCTGGGTCGTCTTTGGATTTTGCCCAGTGAGCTGTTGCTAAGGAGAGGGCTTTGTTTGCATAGAGCCTGGGGGAATGTTCAAGGGCAAGCACACTTTGGCAAAGATTTGCTGACGTGGCGAAGGCAGGACTCATGGCTGTGTGACACGCACCGGCAGTAACAGGTGGTGAAGTCAGCACCTCTGGGGCAGATGTGGGGCGACAGTGGAGAAATGCTTTTTGGGGACCACAAGGCACCTTGGTGGGAAGAGCACCGGTCAATCAGGAAGGCAAGGCTGAAGGAAAGGAGGAGGTGGTAAGATAATAGACAGGGGTCAACACCTGCTGCCCTGGGCCGTCAGACCACCTCCCGCTGGCCTGGAGGAGGTCCTAGGCACATCTGAGCACTGCTGGCCTGAGAAATTCCTATTTTGACTGGGGCCATTATCCAGGACTCTGGAGACTGAGAATCGCAGGCCTCAGGGCTCTGGAGGGGACTTCCATGGTACTGCTTCCCCGTGTCCTCCCTTCCCAGAGAGGAAGGGAGTGGTAGGGCAGGGAGGGGTGGATAGCCACTGGACGGTAGAGACTCCACCTAGGAGGCCCCCCTCCGGAGCCCCTCCCTCTGAGTCAGACTGTCTACGTGGCTGCCGTGGGCTGGGAATAGAGGGATGGTGGACCAGCCTTCTGTACCTTACCTTCTTCCTCTGTTGCTCTTGGTGCCCCCTGGAGGTGGCCTCTGTACCGTGGGCCAGCACGTGTTCACAAGCTGCTGAGAGTAAATACACTTAGGAGCAGCAGCCAGCCACGCCTGGGTTCTTGCTCAGAGCAGGGTGGTGGACTGAGGACCTTGAATGCAGTGTCATCTTCCATCCTGTGGCATTTGGGTCAGGTTTAGTTGTCATGTAGTCTCTTTTCCTCTAAGAAACTGAGTCTCAGCAAGTTGTGTCCTCACTCAAATACTGGTTTCCAGGATGAGGAACTTGCGCATGTGACAGCTGCTTGGCGTTGGGTACCTCCCTCCTAGGGGACCCTGAGATCTCATGGCAGTGCCTGTGGGATAGGCCTCTGATGTCCTAACTGATGAGTCTCTCTCTCCAATATGTCGAGGAGACTCCTTTTTATCCAGAATTCAAATCAGAACAGCTTTTTTTTTTGAGTAACTTGGCTGTCTCTTCTGGCTTTGGCAAGTATGTTGAGAATGGCCCTGGGGTCTTGTTATGTGTGTTTTTGGTGTCAGATGCAATCTTACAATCAATCCTAAGGTGAAATATTAGTCTAACTTTATGTAGTCCAACGGGTGTTCACACCAGCCACTGGGAGGCAGAAGTGAGCTGGGGATACTCCTGCCCTCCGTATAGTCTGGTGGAGACCCCCAGCTGGCTCAGAGGTAGCTCAGAGAGAGGGGACACCTGAATCTTCCTCTCTTGATCTATGAGCTTCGGAGAGCCCTTTCCTGGGCTGGGAGCTACTGAGCCAAATTTCCTTGAGAAGAAGGTAATGCCTAAAGCTTAGTAGGCGTGTGTCCTTTGAAAAAAGCTGAAGAATTTTATCATGGATATAGAATTTGCAAATATGACTTGTACCCACCACAGTCTGGTCATGGGGAAGAGTCAAAATTAGCTGAAGATGTTACCTGAAGCAAGGAGTACATTAAACTTTTATGAGGATCAATTATAATGGAAAGTCAAGGTTAGTTCTAGAAGTTTATTTGGGGAAGCCACTGACAGTTTTTGCTGTTCTCCAGAGAGTGACCAGAAGGGCTGCGTTTAAGTGACTGTGGAATAGGATTTGTAGAGGGCACATCCAGAGCCAATGTGCTGAGACACACAGCCCAGGGGAGGAGGATGGCCTGCTCAACTGCAGCGCATCCAGGCCCTGACCTTGGGCCTCCAGGGAGGCCATGCTGAGTTTTGTGACCTTTGGGTCAGTTTATTGCACTGGGCCTCAGACTTGATACTGGGCTGGTTCTGGCTGGTTTGGGGACGCTACCAAAAGTGGCTTTGTGGAATTGTCTGGTGTGCAGCCAGTGTACAGAGCCTGCCCCGGGGGTAGCCTTGACTTGGCTGGCCTGAAGCGTGGGTATTTCAAGAGTCTGAGTGGAGGGTGAGTACTTAGTGGCCAGTTCCTTGAAGCAGCCCCAGCTGAGGCAGAAGGAAGCCAGTGAGGAGAGTCCTTGTTGGTGATCTTTTAGGCCTTTCTCAGAGCAGTAATTTGAGGCCACTGACTTCCAAACTGTCAGCAGTACAGGGGGAGCCACTTGCGGGGGGTAGGCTCTGTGTTGCCTGTGTTTTAGCTCATCACTAAACGGACGGGGGTAGGATGGGGCACAGAACACGGCTCTTGCTCTCTGACCCCCATGCCTCCTTCACAAAGCCCCTGACTGACATGCTGTGACTCTTCTTTGTTTTTAGCACTTTTTTTTTTTTTTTTTTTTTTTTTTTTTGGGGGGGGTTTTTTTTTTTGTGTGTGTGGGCGAGATTTTTGCTATAGGGTGTGTGCACCCACCAGAAAGACAAAGACAGACAGAAAGTGAGAATTCACTGCCCGGGGGGAGGACCATGCCACAATCCCTTTTCCTCCATTCTCCTCCTAGGATTTTAGGCATGCACGCACACACACATGTACCCAGCATGAGTTTTAAGCTACCTGGTCCAGTACTCCTACCATGGTCAACCATGTGGGAGTCCTGCAACATAACTATTAGACCATCTGCTGGTCCCAGAACTTTCACTTTTAAGAGTAATTAAATCACATGGCAATAGTTGGGTCTTATGGGAGAAGAAGCATCAATCTCAAGTCTAAAACTTGAGCATAATTACCATGGTCACTTATGCCCATCTCTCCCTTTTTCCTTTTATCTGAGTATGTCCTGGGGAGCTACATTGAGACTATATAAATAAATATCCTGTTAATTCTTAAGCTTTTTCACACACTGATCTCAACACCCGTTGATAATTCTCAATTATTATGATGGTTGCCAAAAGGTGATTTTCCAATTTCATCATGTCTTCTAAATTTATCTCTTGACTTCTTTTTCTCCCTTTGTATATTTTTACCCATCAGAACACCTAGGTTCCTATATTATTCAGTGGGTCATGTCCTGTTACTATGCTTATGTTGATGCTCAGTATTTGAGTTGGCCAATGGGTGCCCCATCAAGCTGACTACTTTGCCTTGTGTCTTTTTAACATCTCCATCTTTCTTTGAGCCAGAAAGTAAGAAAATGCTCGATTTTTCTTTTTGTTTTCGCTAAGTAATCCTGTCCGTGATTCCGTGTATCGTATATACTGTGTCTGGGTATGGGCTGAGAGAAGGCAGTATTGCGTGTTCCTAATGTGTGGGTGCCACATGCCTGTTCCTGCATGCTCCGAACACAGGAAGTGTGCTCTTGTGCCTCCCGACTTAAGAGGGTACAGCTGTGAGCTTCTCAGGCCAGTGTAGCTGCCCTGGTTGACCTTTGGGGCACAGCTTGAGACCTAAGTCTGGCCTTTCCAGATGGGCCATGGCTAAGGTTCCCTCATTCAATAAATAATTTATGACCTCAGCTGCTATGGGTATGTACTACTACTTCTGTCATTTTTACCCCTGTTTCTTAATTTCTTGAGTGCATCTGGAGACCTTTTGGCTTGGGACATCGAGTTCATTTTAGCAAAGATCCAGAGTGGATCATGTTCCTAATGATGGCAATCAAACGGCACAGATGTAAGCCCCTTACTGTAATAGGGGTGTTCTCCAGTTAGCAGTGGTCAGTCCCCCTCACTCCAGAATGGCAAGAGGACACTGACCAGGGAAGAGGTACTTTCCTGAAAACCTACCTGCCCTGGCCCAGGTATGCTGCTGGCTGCTTCCTGCTTGATAAGAGGTACCAGTGACAGAAGACCTTGTGGTTGAGGATGTAGCTGCATTTGTTTACCCTCTAATCCAAGGAGACCGGGTGTATTTCTGTCTAGAAGTTTTGACTGCTGTTCCCTTAAGTAGAGTTATATGGAATCATGATTTATCTGCTCCAAAAAATATGGGCCCCTTAGTGAAGTTAAGCAGAGTATAAAATGCCTTCATGGTAGTTAAATTTACACTCTGTTAAAATGATTTGTGCACTTTGCAGTAAGCTGTGATATTAAATGCATAAATATACAGCAGAGTTAGCTTGGAAGAACATTTTATTTGACAAGATCACTGTACATGCTCAGGTACAGTATCGGAACCATTTAGCATGGTTACAGGTAGTGGAGGGTATGCCAGCTCAGTTTTTAAACTCTGCCTAAAACATTCAAAATCTAAAGGAAAGAAGGGAGGTAAGTATTTCTCCATGGAGTGCTTAGTAGCAGGAGTGATTTTCATTATAAGAGAAGGGCTTGTGGTTTCTAAATCAGTCTCCCCATTTCATCAGAGGAAATGCCTTGTAAATAAACTCACCATTGAAATAGTCACTTGTCCTCATTTTGGAACTGATTCTAGTCAAATTAGTAACCATTATAAATATTTCGGTCTTCTCTCATCAATGAGAATACGTTTTCCTCGGGGACTAGGCCACTTAGTCCAGATTGGGACATAACAGGAGAATTAATAATTAATGATATGTTAGTGCAGAATCCACCCTCTGTTTACAGCCAAGGCTGGATTTAATTTTCTGTGTATAATGGGCTGTTTCATTGTTTCTTCATATTGAAATCAAGCCACTGTTTATCTCAGCCTGTGTAAGGGAAACCTGAAAGGCACCCTCAAGACTGAATGGCTAGATTTTAAGTATAAAAGGACATCCATCCAGACAGTGAATAGACCCATTGAGAATAGTCTGTAGGATTCTACCCTGCATGGACAGTGAGCATAGGCTGGCACCACCAGAGAATGCGGACTGGCATCTGAATCAAAACTGTAAAAGGTGCTGCATTCCAGGTCTCCCATTTAGGTAGACCAGGGGATGAAGCAAACCGGGAACCCCACCCACAGAGCCATGTGAAGCTGGCTCCTGAAAGTTCCTTGTGGAGAGTGGAGAAGACTCCCCCCACCAAGAGCTAAAGCAGTTTGTCTATTCCACACCTCCCCTCCCCCAAGATTGTTATTGGCCTAGAAGAAACATTCCATCCATAATCAATGGTAGGAAAACAATACCCACCATCGTTGTTAATGGTTAGGTTAAGTCAGAGGGAAGCACCATGGCTTTCCTGGAGTGTCTGAAGAAGTCCTCGTGTGCTCAGTCATCACCACATGACCCAGCACTGGCTCTGCCTCCTGCATTGTATCCAACAAACACCTGCTGCCCCACCTGGCCTGCTAGTAACCTTGCACAAAACAGCATTTCCCCCAATGCTTTGAAGTCACCCCTGGTAGAACTTGTCAGAGGCTGGCCATCATGCTTAGGCTTTTTTATTTGATTTTTTTGTTTGTTTGTTTCTGTTTGTTTGTTTTTAAAAAGAGAGGTTTTTGCTATAGGGTGCATGCGCTTGACAGAGAGACAGAAAGAGAAATCACCCCTTCCCCCATGGGGATGGCCACAATGCAGTCCCTTCTCCTGCATTCTCCTCTTGGGATTTTGGGCACACATGTACACATGCCCGGTGTGAATTTTAACCTGCCAGGTCTGGGGCTCGAACTGTGGCTGACTACGTGGGAGTCCAGTGACATAACCACTATGCCATCTGCTGGCCACTTTTTTTTTTTTAAGTTGCAAAAGTAGAAAAACCCTGAGGGGTTTTCAGAAAAGTCATGATGCATTTTGCATAGAAAAATACAACATGACTTTAACAATGACCCAGTAGTTCTGGGTCATGGAATGTCTTTATTGAATGCAGTTATTTAAGTTCATATGTAAATAATTCATATAATTGATAATAAAACCTTGTTTCTGTTAGGCTACAGACAAAAGCAGTCTTCTCAGGCAGTATTTGGGATCTATTTGGATATAAAAAGTAAGATCTAGGTGTTCTGTTGATGGTCGATCTTAATACCTGACCTAGGCTCAGTTTGGGACCCTCCATGAGAAGGGTTCTGCTTCTCACACTTGAGGAATCGTGACAATGAGATCAGATCAGGTGTTCTCCTGTATGATGGGGAGTATATGGTAGCCCACCCTCATCAACACCCATCCAGGGATGTCACCTGAATCTGAAGTCACACTCAGCTCTTAAAATACTTTTATCATCATCATCTTTAAAAAAAAGAAAAAAAAATACGAGAAAGTAAGAAATCAAACCATCAGATCAAAGCTTGAACCCCAGTTGGCCGTGTGGGAGTCCAGCACCTCAACCACTATGCCACCTGCCGGCCCCATATAGTTAGGTCTTTTAAGCCTTAACCCAAGATAACTCTTGACACCAATTGCTAAAATGACAGAATACACTTGAAATGGAGGTCCTGTTTGGACTAAATAGCATGGACAGGAGCTGAGACAGTGCAGGAAACACAGGGGTAGAAAGTCCCTGGGGAATACAGTTGGTTTGGGCATTGGCTGTGTTGTCACCACAGCCTTTTCATAGGTTATTTCTGTAGTTAACCTAGGTTCTTCCCGTCGGGCTCTCATTTATCTACCTCAGAGATCCCTTTTCATTGGATATTCCAAGCATAGAACTTTCCAAACTATGCTGTTGCACACAGCTTTATCTGATTCCTTGAGACAATGGAGAACACTGGATATTGACTGCCAGGCCTGGTAAAAGGGAAGAGCAGAACTGTTCTCTGAGCCCAGAGAGGTGGGAGCTGCACGGGGTGGTTTTTTCTTCCCTGTGTTCTGTTCCATCCTGTAGCACTCTGAATACAGCAAGGGAAACACCTCCTCTACACCAAGGTCCATGTCGCCCAGAGGTGCCTCCATATCCCCATAGATGTCAGAAACTTGCCAACCCCAACTCCTCAGGTTGCACGTGCTAGAAACACTGGCTGCTCCATACCCTGCATCTTACTACATGTGCCTTTAAAACATGGCTTTTCTTTATGTATATGAACTGACAGACATTCATAGCTCTTACACAAGCAATGGCTTAATTTTTTTCCAATTCCAGTAGCTTTGTTTTGGTAGTAGCAGTGTCTGACACACATTTTATTTTTATTTAACTTATAAAACCTTTAGAGTGAGTGCCTCTGTAAACATGAATGCTTTCTTGAAGTATAAGAGCCATGATTTTTTTTTTCCCCCCCTTCTCCAAAATGGAGACCTGACGCATCTGGGTGAACACAGCAGTTGGCCTGACCTATTCGTTCGCTCCAGGAAGTAAAAGTTTGGATGACATCAGTATGGGGTTATTTCTTGTTATTGTAATTAATGGATCAGCAGGA
>NW_006159577.1:2005258-2014940 GCF_000334495.1 Tupaia belangeri chinensis
GCAGGAAGTAGTGAGACAGATGACTCTTGGCAGAAATGACAATTTAAAGAGGGAAGGCTACAAAGGGGGTCTGGGAAGGAAGAAACCTTTCTGGCTATTCAAATTCTCTGGGGAAGAAATCTGGAAATCTACAGACAGTTCTTGAGAAATGAGCTGCTGCTTGCCAGCGTGGATACAACATTCTTAACCCCTCCTACAACTCAATTTTGGTTTTTCTCTCTGCAGTCACAAAGCAGTGCTGACCTGCGTGGCATTTAGTTCTGTGAGGTCCTTTCGTGCCAAATATGTCTTTGGCGTCAAGGCGTTGGCAGGAGGGCTCGTAAAAGTGAGTCTGCTTTATGGAGAGGCTCTGGCTCTCAAATCCCAGGTGTTCCTTTGTGTGAGTTGAGGGAGCTGAAAGGATTGGGGGGGTGGGGGGAGTTGGGAGTGAGGAAAGAAGCATGTCATGGCTGAGCTCCTGGGAAAGGAGCACAGTCAAGATGGCAATCCCAGACCATGCCTTACACTGCTAGACTTGCAAGCGAAGCTTACTCCTTCTCTGGCTTATGCCTCCCAGGGCATGTAGGTGCTAGAGCTGAGCAGTGTGGATAGCTTGGCCAGGGGAACCCTGGAACCAGGGTGCACCCCTCAAAGAATGCCTATCCCATCCTTCCAGTCCACCTGAGAGGATGTAGTGTACTGAGAGCCTCAAGCTACTTGCTCAGAGCCATCCTCTGGGCTGGGGAGGTGGGACGTGGCCCAGAGGGGTGTGGTGCCTCTGGTGACTAGGGACTGGGAAAAGAGGAGCTGGAGCTTGGAGAAAGGAAGGAGGGAGGCGGGCTCATACTGCTGCTTGTTTTTGATGAAAATAGAATATGCAACTGTAGTTTACTGCTGCATAAAACTCCATTGTATGAATAAACAACAGTTCATATGAGGAGCCTTCAAAAGGTTCATAGAAAAATGGAGTTAACACATTTTGGTGCAAAAAAATTTCTGAAATCATAGTGTTTTTTTGTTTTTTCCATAATCCTCATTTTCTCTGAACTTTTTGCAAACCCTGCATACATGCATTCTATTCATGGACACAGGGACTTGTATCTTTGGGCCACTGGAGATGCTGCTGTGGTGGTTTTTGTCTTTCAGTGCAAGCATGCAGGTGTGTCTGCCTAATACATACCTAGAAGAATGGCCCAGCCATTGAGATGCAAATGTTCAGCTTTGGTAGCATGTAGGAATTCCTGGTCCAGGACCTCACCTATTCTCAGCACTGTCATCTACGCTTTAGCAGCCTTGGTGGATTTATGGCAGCATCTCAGCATGTTTTAAGTTTTATTTTTCTAATAACTAAGATATTAGACACCTTTTAGTGTCCTAATTGGCCATTTTGCTATTCTCTTAAGCAGTAACTATCAAGTCTTTTGTCTGTCTTTAAAAATTGGTTTGGCTGGCTCTGTGACCTAGTGGTTAAAGCAGCTGGTTCCCAGGTAGCCAGCCATGTAGTTTGACTTCTGGTCATGGTGGCTTGAGAAACATGCCAGGTGCATCTATGTGTGCTTGCCTAAAATCCCAAAAGGAATGAAGGTGAGAGGAGAAGAGATTGTGGGGTGACTATTCCCCATGGTAGATGCTTTTTCCATACCCCCACCCTGCCGCCCTGTGCTTTCAACTTTGGCATATGTATACACTCTGTACCAAAAAGGAAAACAAACAAACAAAAAACAAGAAGGAAGGGATGAGTTGGTTTCTCTACATTTTTCACTTACTAGGCTTTTGTCTTGTGCTGTTAAGAAAAAAAAAAGAATACCACAGACTAGGTAGTTTGTGATGAACAAATACATTGGCTCGTGGTTTTGGAGGCTGGGAAGTCTTGAGATCTAAGGGCTAAGAGGGCCATCCTGTGGTAGAAGGGTGAGGAGAGGGCAAGGGTAAGAGACAGACTGACCTTGCCCTTTTGTAAGGAGTATACTCGCTCAGTAATGGATTAGTTCATGATGGAAGAATCCTGGTGGCCTACTCTCCCATGAGGCCTCACCTTCTAGTACTGTTGCACTGAAGATTAAGTTTCTAGTACATGCTTTCTGGGGGACACATTCAACCCAGAGCATATTAGAACTATAGAGATTCTTGATATATTCTGGATAAAAGCCCTATGTAGAATATTTGTACTGAAATGTCTTTTTCCACTTGGTCTTTTCACTTTTTTTAAAAAAAATATTTATTATTTATATTTAATCATCATACATCTTTACAGTGTACAGCATGGTTTTTCCCAACATTAATACAGGGCACATCAGTCATGACAAAGACATACCATATATAGTATCATCAGCAAATAACTTTTCATTTTGTTTCAAATAAGTGGTATTTGTTTTTTTTTTCCCTTGTTCCCCTCCCTCCCTCCATTACCCATCCTATTACCCTTCCCTTACTCTCTCTAGTATATCTCTTTGCTATTATACCTTCCAGTCTTTCAGTTTCTGCTATAGAGCACAGACATTTGGTATATCTTGAGTGGGGACATACAAAGTCTTTCATAGCCTGGCTTGCTTCACTTAGCATAAAGTCTTCCATATTCATTGACTTTGTATCAAATGTCAAGGTCCCATTGTTATGGCTGAGTAGTATTTCATAGAGTATATATGCCACATTTTTTTCAATCTACTCATCTATTTTTGGACATTTGGGTTAATTCCATGTCCTAGCGATTGTAAATAATGCTACATATGAACTTGAATGTGCAAGTGTTTTTCTGACTGAGGGTTTTCCTCAGTGGAATTACTGGGTCCTATGGTAGTTCTATTTGTAGGTTTCTGAGGACTCTCTTTATAGGTCTCCAAGTAGTTGTACTCATTTACATTCCCACCAATAGCATGGGAGAGTTCCCTTTTCACCACAGCCCCACCAGCACTTAACATTTTTTATCTTTTTAAAGAATTATTTACTTGGTTATTATTGTTGTTTTTAAATTTGCTTTGGGGCACAGAGAGAGAGAGAGAGAGAGAGTAAGCTGCCAGGTTCAGGACTTCAACTGTGATCAGCTATGTGGGAGTCTAGTGCCTTAACCACCATGTTACCTGCTGGCCCCATCATTGTTTATTTTTTTTTATTTTAACCATTTTGACTGTGGTTAAGTGGTATCTCAATGTGGTTTTGATTTTCATTTCCCTTATAATAAGAAATGTTGAGCATGTTTTCATATGCTTTTTGGCTGTTTGTATTTCTCCCTTGGAGAATTGTCTGTTCAGCTCATTTTCCCATTTTTTAATTGGATTGATTCTTTTTTTGTGGGTAAGCTGCTTGAGTTCCTTGTATATTCTGGTTTTTAGTCCCTTACCTGAGCTATAATTTGCAAATATATTCTCTCACTTTCAGTGTTGTCTCCAGTTATTGTTTCTTTTGCTATGCAGGAGCTTTTTAGTCTAATGTAGTCCCACTTGTCTATTTTGGGGATTATTGCCTGTACTTTGGGGATCATCTTTAAGAAGCCTTTGCCTATACCAAGGCCTCCAAGAGGTTTCCCTGTGTTTTTTTTTACCAGTAGGTTTTTTTTTTTATTTTTTTAAGAATTATTTAACTTTTTCTTTATCTATTTATTTATTTATTTAAATTTGACGAGAGAGAGGGAGAGAGAAAATAAGTGAGAAGGCAAGCTACCAGGTCCAGGACTTGAACCATGGTTGGTCATGTGGGAGTCCAGTGCCCTTAACCACCACACCACTTGCTGGCCCCCTACCAGTAGTTTTATAGTTTGAGGTTTTATATTTAGATCCTTAAATCCATTATGAGTTGATTTTTGTTAGTGGTAAGAGAGAACAGTCCAGTTTCATTCTTCTGCAGATGGATGTCCCGTTTTCCCAGTACCATTTGCTGAAGAGATTTTCTTTTTCCCACTGGATTGTCTTGTGCCCTCATTCTTTTTTAAAGAAATTGACAGAGGATGCATGTGCTCACTGTAGAAAGATGCAGAGAGAGTGGGAGAAAAGAGCCCTCAGGGTGATATAGTCACGCCACAGTTCCCTCTCCCATCTCTTCCTCTGTGGGGATTTGGGTCATGTATGCACATGTATCTGGCATGTTTTTCCAGCCCCTGGAGCCCAGCTTAAACTGTGGTCCACCACACAGGCTCTGATTGCCTTAAGACACTAGGGTCCAGAGCTGGCCCTACCATTGTCACTCTTAATGGAATCTTTCTGATGAACAGTTTTATAGCCACTTAAAAATACAGTCCTAGTGAACCTGTGTTTATTTTTCTCTTTTAGATTTTGCCATAGGATGAGTACGCTCAGCAGAGATAGAGAGAAGGAAAGTGAGAAATCACCCCCTGCCCTGACCCCTGAGGGGAAGGCCATGCTGCAGTCTTTTCTCTTCCATCCTCCTCTTGGGATTTTGGGAACACATGCACATGCTCCTGGAGTGTTACTCAAACCATCAGTCCAGGACCTGAACCCTTGAGTCAGCCATGTGGGATCCAGTGCCTTACCCACCACTCCACCTGCTGGCCCAACCCTATATTCTAAGCGAAGTTGAATCTTCTGGTGAAACATGTAACTGTTGTAACCTCACTAGTACATCTGCACCCCTGGATGGATCCAGGCAGTTGATTTGCCACACAAATTGTTTGCCACCTTGAAGTCAGTACCCAATTCTGTTGATACATTTGTCTAATGTAAGAAGAGAATGAAATGAAAGAGATCTGGAAGGCATTGGAAAATAAAATTTTTTTCCATAGATTTTTCAGCTTCTAAATGGATTTATCAGCCACAGATAAAGTGGGAAGAAAAAAAATTGTGTAAAAACTCAACACAGTGGTCCCTGCAATTGTGAAAACAGGAAGGAGCCGTCGGCATGATTTATCAGGCAGGGTTCGCCCTGATGGCTTGGGCGAGCCTGTTTGGAACTACCGTGGCTGTGTTCTTCCTCTGACATTGTGTTCCTAGGCTCTGGAGGTGGAAGCGCAGCTGTTTGCCATTCTGTCATTTCTCTCTGTTGCATCCAACAGTTTCAGTAATGACTTAAATAATGATTGCCAAAGCTGTAATTAACGGTTTTGTTAATGATTTGGGGCCTGTAGAATAGTGAGACCTGAAGCTCATATCAAGGGGAACATACCAGTTCTCCGGAGCTAACTTTTTCTGGATTCGGCTTTCAGTCCTGTCCCTGTGTCTACTACGTGCATCCCTTCAGGAACCTGCAGACGGTCACTTGGGCAACCACCAGCTCCAGTTGGCAACCAGTGGTGGATAGTCTTGGGGTCCCTTCCTACCTGCCATGTGGGTAGAAATTGGCATGTCTTATTTTCTTCTTGTCCTTCTTCCCAGTTGCTTTTTCTTGCAAGACAGACAAGGGCAGGGTGGTCTGGCTAGCTGGCCAGAAAAACCCATGCCAGTGCCCTAGAGGTGTGTTGATCATGTGAATGTCCAGGGCCCCAGGCTGGCCACCTTCACTGCTTGGAGAAGACCCCTTTCCTGACCATTTGTCTTCCACCCAATGCTCTGCCTGCCACACCTGTGTGCAGCTGACTGTTCTAGCCCTTCCTCCTCAACAAAGATCGCCAGAGCCCTCTTCCTGCTCTTGTTCTCTATTTCCGATTCATAGCATTCAGTTGATGTCTCCACAGAGGTGTGGTGTGTGTCTGTTTTTTTTTTTTTTTTTGGAGAGGTTTTTGCTATAGGGTGCGTGTGCTCACCAGACTGACAGAGACAGAAAGCGAGAAATCACCCCCCCAGGGAGGATGGCCACACCACAATCCCTTCTCCTCCATTCTCCTCTGGGAATCTTGGGCACGCACGCACACGCACCCGGTGTGAGTTTTAAACCACTGGGTCCAGGACGCAAACCACGGTCGACTACATGGGAGTCCAGCGACATAGTCATTATGCCAACTGCTGGTCCCGTGTGTGTCTGTTTTGAAAGTGTTTGTTGATGATGATATGTCTTTCTGGGTATCTACGAAGTTGACATTGCTGATCATTTTGTCATTGAAAAAAAGCTATTGGATCATTAACTTTGGTTTTAGAGACTTACTGTCTATCTGCTAAGGAGTTTATTTGGCCGTTACTTTCTTCATTGGCCTAGGCAGCCCTGCTTTTCTAAAGGGCTCTTGGTGAGCTGGTCCATTCTTGGACTCCTTGGCTGGCGGCCATTACCATTAGCTCTGTTTCATTTTGCATTTGTGCGTTTTTACTGCCATCTTTCTGGTCTTATTTCCCTGCTGGGGTGGGTGCCCGTCTCCTCCTTCCAACAACTGGAATGGGAGTCTTAGGCACGATGGATTAATTTCCTGTTCCACTTGGGCAAAAGCTAACTACACAAACGACTGATTTGTTAGCCGCCTTTGCCACTTCCTTGGGCAGCAGCCCACACTGAGAGTTCTGCATTTTATTTCCTGGTTTTTCAGCCATTCCCTTGAGTCCCTTATCCTCCACCCAGCACTGGGTCAAAGGTTGCCTCCAGCCTTCAGCCTGGCTCTCACATTCTTGGGGCTCTCCTCCAGCGGCCCTTCCCGTCTCACCTGGGCTCTGAGAGCCAGGCAGCAGCCTGCTGGCTGGCTCCATTTCCCTTCTCAGTGGAGGGTCACAGTCCAGGTCAGTGGGACATAGACTGCTGGGTAATTGCAGCCCTGACACAGTTGCAGAAGCGTGTGAGTGTAGACGGAATATTGTTTCCACACGATGCAGTCTGCTCAGAAAGGGTGGAGGGAAGTGATTGCTGCAGACAGGGAAGTTAGCCTTTGCAGGAAGGCAGCATAAAAGAAGAGTAGGTCACTTCCCCCCCCTTCTTTTTTTTTGCCAGAGGGCACTGCGTGGTACACTCACTAGACAGGGGAAAGGAGGAGAGGGAGAGGAAAAAGCACCTACCATGTGAGACATTGTCAGGACCCACCATGTGAGACATTGTCAGGCTGCACTCCTTTCTCCTCCGTGTCTCTCCTTTTGGGATTTCAAGCAGGCAAGGATATGTGCCCAGGGTATTTCTCAAATTGCTGGGTCTGGGACTGGAACTGAGTGACCCAGCCATGTGGGCTAGGCTATGGAACAAGACCAATTAAAAATAATATTCTAATGTACTTTGTTTTAGAGCAATTTTAGACTTATGGAAGAATCTTGAAGATGCTACAAGATTCCATATATCCCACATTCAGTTTTCCCTACTAACATCTTCCATTAGTAAGATACATTTGTTACAATTAATGAACCAAGGTTGATACATTAACTAATGTTTGTAGTTTATTTAGAGTGTAACTTTTTATCTTCCTGTGTTACTGGGTGTCTTAAGGGTGTGTGTGCACGCGTGTGTGTCACAGAAAAAGAATCTCCACTTCCTGAGTAAATAGCACAACAAACAGAACTGTGTCCCAGATTAGAAATTTAGTATAGGAAAATAGTAAGTTTAGTATTGGAAAATAAAGTTGTCTAAATGGAAACTTCCAGCATGTATGTATTTTGTTAAATTCTTCGTGATGGATGTTTTACAGATAAGTCTCTGATTCTGATTTTGGAATTCAAAACCTTGTAAAATTATTCTGTAGTTTGTTTGCAGTGTTGGCGTTGTCAGCAGAAAGTCCCCTGACTATTAGGGCCTGGGAGTGGTTAATGGAGGGAGTCTTCATTCAGCATCAAGGTCGGCAGAGGACCCAGGGGACTTGGTCACACAGTAAAGTCAGGCTGGAAGTGACGGACCTTGTGGCTGTTTTCTTGGAAGGATGGTGGGACACCTACTCTGCCCCAAACCGTTTGTGTGCATCGTTAAATTCCTTTCTTGGGGCTGGTCTCCTTGCCTCAGACAAGGAACTGGAAATCAGAGATGCAGTCAGTTGTCGAAGGTCATGTGGGGGAAGCCAGAGAAGAACCCAAGACTCTTAAGTCCAAAATGAGATGACCTCTGGGCATTTGCCAGATGACAACTAGGGGTCCCAGAAGTGGCAAGGACATCCCCACTGGAGAAGGCCTTGAACTTCCAAGCACAGTGAAATCAGCCTGACCACCAGGTTGCAAGGGAATGGGTGATGCAGCAGACACCTTGAAAGCCGTGCTGGTCCCAGAATTGTATAGAAACCCCTCTGTGCAGGGGCTAGTTGTAAATCCAGCAGAACCCCTGCGCTCGTAGTCATCTCAGCCTCGGCCCCGAGCCCCGTGGACCCTGGCCTCCCAGTTCCAGGATGCCCAGTGTTTTCTGTGTGGTCCAGAGGGGCTGTGCTGGCCTCTGGTGCTCACGCCTGTGCCTCCTGCCCCTGGAAACCTGCAGCCTGTCTTTTAGGAGGAGCATTTCTGTTTTTGTTGATCCTTAATGTGGAGAAAATGTTCTCTGCTTTCTAGATTTTTTAACATTTCACGTAGCGAGAAGGGGAAAGAGGGTTGGTTATCCCGGCAAATTAATGCTTTCTTTTGCTTCCTGTTACTCCTTCTGTGCATAGTTTGCATTTTTTTTTCATGTAGATGAAATTTCAGTCTCCTAAATTTGAGGTCGGTCATTCTGTGGTACTCATCCTGAACTTCGGTGCTCAAAACAGACTAGGAAGGCCCTTGGGACGGAACTGTGGCTCCGTTGTAAAGCTTCTCAGCGTCCCCCGGAGTCGCTGTTTGTGGAACTTGTGCACGTGGTTAAGTCGCCCTCCAGGGAGTTGTCTTCCTTGCTTTGCTTTCTGGCTGCTTGTTGGATACACTCCTGGTGGTGAGTGTCCGTCCACGCTGCTTGGCACCAGAGGGCACGTTGCTAATGCCATGGGTCCTGAGTGAAGTGGACAGCAAAGGGCTGGCCAAGGAGTCGCCAAGGTTGGAGGGCTTCACAAGGTCTGCCCCAGATACTCACTGGCCTGTAGCTCGGCAGGTCGCTGGAGCTGATCTTGCACATGGCTACTTCAGAGATGGGACACGGGCGACCCAGGTCAGAGACAGCAAGTGGGGCGTCGTGCCCGCGGCGCTTCGTGTTTGGCTCTGTGTTGGGGACTAGCTGGGGTCTTGAGCTCAAGGACACACAGACACAGGTACTCTGGTAGCTGTCACATGCTGTATTAAGTTGGTAAGAAGCTTGATAGACGGCATGTTTAAAAGCTCCTTTGTACCCTTTTAAGTAGGTAATATTTTTTTTAAAAAGTTTTATGCTCCTACATCATTTCCCTATTGTGAACACTTTTATTTTGCATTAATATAGTACACTTGTTACGATTAATGAACCAATATAAACACATTATCAGTAACTGAAGTCCGTATTTTATTCAGATTACCTAATTCCCTTTACCGGTTTCAGGATTCCATTCAGGAACCCACATTACATGTAGCTGTTAGATCTCTTTAGGCGCCTCTTGATGGATGTAAGAGTGTCTCAAACTTCCCTCTCCTCGTTAAGTTTCTTCTTGCAGGAGCAAGAGGGGTGGAGGCAGTTACCCCAGCAGGTTCCTCGAGCTGTGATCCATCCCTAGCTCCAGCCAGCCCCAGACCGCGGACAGCACACACCCGGCACCATGTGGAAGGCCTCCAGACTATGCCGTGTGGCTCAGCCTGGCTGAGTGTTGAAGTTTTGCCACAGTGCACCACCCAGGCCCTGTACTTTTTTTTTTTTTTTTTGGTAACCTTGAGACAGTTCAGAAAACCATCTTGGTGTTTTTTTGTTTGTTTGTTTTGTTTTGTTTTTTCCCGGGGAGAGGTTTTTGCTATAGGGTGTGTGTACTCTCCAGAAAGACAGAGACAGACAGAAAGTGAGA
>NW_006159577.1:2015223-2020289 GCF_000334495.1 Tupaia belangeri chinensis
GTGTGATTGCCAGAGAGACAGAAAACAAGAAATCACCCCCGGGGGGATGGCCACACCACAATCCCTTCTTCTCCATCCTCCTCTCTGAATCTTGGGCATGAATGCACACTCCCCCGGCTTGAGTTTAAGCCACCTGGTCCAGGACTCAAATCACAGTGAACTACGTGGGAGTCCAGCAACATAGCCATTACATCAACTGCTGGTGCCTCTTATGCTATTTTATTTAATTTTATACATTTAATCATTGTACATCACCACAGCTTGTAAGATGAATTTTCTCAGCATAAATACACTACAGTTAAAGATATGTTATTTTACATGAGAATATAAAGTCTAACCAGATATTTCTTGAAATTCCCACTTTTAACTATTTTATATACCTTTTAATAAAAAAATAAAAACATATGCACATTCTTTACATTTGGATGTAAAATTAAAACTGTGTGGATACTAGAATAATTTTATTTGTTTTATTTTTTTTTTATTTTTAGAGGTTTTTGCCTTAGGGTGCATGTGCTTGCCAGAGAAAGAGAAATAGACAGTGAGAGAGAAAGTGAGAAATCATTCCCTAGGGGGATGGCCCATGCTGCAATCCCTTCTCTTCTGGTCTCCTCTCTGGAGCTTGGGCGTGCGCACACACACACACACACACACACACACACACACACACATGTGCTGGGCATGAGTTTAAACCACCAGGTCTGAGAATCGAACTGCGGTTAACTACATGGGAGTTCAGCGACATAGCCATTACCAACTGCTGGTCCTCCATCTTGTCTTTTGTGGATTGCCTGTCTTGAGCAGTTTTTCTGATGTTTTCTCATGATTAGACTGGATTGTAGGTTTTCCGGATGACTTTTTGTGTATTTTCTTTTTTCCTTTTTTATTATTTTATTGTATTGTACTTTGAGAGAGATTTTTGCCATAGGCTCACTAGAGAGACAGAAAGTGAGAAATCACGCCCTGGGGGAATGACCATGCCACAATTTCTTCTCCATTCTCCTCTTGGGATTTTGGACACACGCACCTGGCGTGAGTTTTAAGCCACCAGGTCCAAGACTCAAAACTACGGTCGACTGCATGGGAGTCTAGCGATATAACCATTATGCCATCTGCTCATCCCGTGTATTTGCTTTTTTTTTTTAGTTAATATAATTCTTAAGGAAAGAAAACATAAAATTTGGCTAGCCAGTAATGAAATGCCCCATGTAGCAGGTATGCCTAAAGAGTTGTACTAGTTGTTGGTGAGAAGGAAGAGCCCCTTACACCTCCTCCCCGAGTCTGGCTGAGGACTTCCAGGGACCTAATGGCCTTGCCTATGTTCAGTTGACCACAGACATTCCTGTGGGAGCTGGAAACACTGTCTGGGGAGGTAAAAAGAAGCAACTTGCACACACCAGTCTCCTGAACTTTGGATCCTCCTCAGTCCACCCTGAGGAATTCCTGACGGACACTATATACTTTTTTCTTAGCCCTTATGTTTTTGAAATCCTGGTTGGGATAGTCCTTTTTATGGACCAGGAGCCTCATGGGATGAGGGGCCCAGGTGACACGGTCAGGTTCACACTGCTCACTAGTGAGTGGCAGAGCTAGAAATACACATACTTAATATAAGTGCTCGTTTCTTTCTGTCCTCCGCCATTCAGACTTCGAGTCATTCAGACAGAAAAGATGCTGCCAGAGGTGGCCCACCCCTCTTGGCCATCCTTGCAGTCCCTGTGAGCTGTTCCTGAACCTCAGCACTCTCTGGTGTGCCTCTACAGGGCTGTCTCCCCATTCGACGGTTTGCACCTTGCTGATCTCGGGGCCCAGCACCTGCATACACCTGGCAACAGAGACCGAACATTCCAACTTGGGGTTTCGCCGATTGCTCTGCTGGTCCTGATGCTGACAGTTCCACTCGCCACAAGGCGAGGAGTGTCTCTGCCGAGGTTCGGATTTTGGCACCTGGCAGAAGGATGGCCAACTGTGCCTCTACGTTGTCCTGTTCGTAGAAGCTGCCATGAGGAGCTCACAGTCGTGACACCCTCCCAGCAAAGAGCCGCGGGCCAGTCCTGCGTTTTAGAGGGAGTTTATCCTCAAGTGGGTGATGACCCTTTTTTGACAGTCAGGCTGGAAAGCTAGGCTGAATCCAGAAGAGGAAAACGGACCTCCACTTTGTACAAGCAGAGGAGCAATGGATATTCGTTTGAGTCTTGAGCCTTGATGAGATTTCATTTCCAGTGGGGCTGGGAGAGCTGGCAGTGGGTTCCTCCTCTCACTTTACTCCCCACCTTGCTGGGACACCCCGTAGTTCACAGAGTAGTGGGCTGCACAGGGGTATGGACTTGGAATTGTGCTGATCCTGGCATCATTTGGCTGCATCCATGCCTCTTCTGTCCAGCTCTCCTTCCCCACATCTCATAGCCCCTGGGGACTTCACTCTTCCCTACATTGTGCTGAAGTTGCTCGACCAAAATGAGCTGAATTCAAATGGTGACTCTTCTTTGGATTGCTTGCAGCTGTTTAAAAAGTGTGTCACATCCAGACAAGAACATAGATCTGTAAGTGTATGCACATTGAACTCTCACAAAGAGAGTGGGCCTTTCTTGGATGGACTTTGAATTCAAGCAGAGTCCCACAGTTGCAAGCCTTCTGTTTGGATTCTGACGATGGCGTGGCCTCCCTGAGATCAGCCTTGTCAAAGAACACTCTCAGACCTGCTTCCTGATCCATAGTTTCATAGAGTGGTTTGCATTTTTTGGCAGTGGGGACACAACAGTGTATTTGTTTGTTTGTTTTTCTTTTTATAAGACAACTTTTGCCGGAGGGCATATACTTTCACTGGAGAGGCCAAAACAGAGAGGGGGGGAAAGTGAGAAAGCACCCCCAGGGTGATGACCACACCACAGTCTCTTCTCTCCTCTATCCCCCTCTTAGGGTTTTGTATACACACACACACTTGCCTGGTGTGTTTCTCAAGCTGGGACTCAAACTGCGCACTTGACCGTGTGAGGTACAGCCGCCTTAGCCACCAACCATATTGCTTGCTGGCCCGTCCATGTTTTCTAATGGCAAACGTTTCATCACCAGTTGAGTTACTTTACCAGGCGTTTCATGCTCTGTGTGAAGCAGTTGTGGTTACCTCTGGGTGTGTTTAGGATAATCATTAGAGAATAGTCTCTGACATTAAGTAGTAAAACCAGTGAGGGAGGCAAACTTGTGAAACGAAAATCCTAAATATGCAAACCTTGGCCAAGAAAGAACAAAACCAGCTTTGAGCTAAGTAACCAAACCAGAAAGGTTTCATTCTTTGTCTTTCTTCCTGTGACTTTGACCACAGTCTTGGGCCCAATCCCCACCAGCCCCCTACATGGGCAGGGAGGGGTCAAGGTTGACAAAGGGACAAATTAGAGTGACCAGGAATGGGAAAAAAAAAATCAATAGGCTAAATGATAGCCTTTCTTGACTTTTTGTGAAACTAACGTTCTGATTTTTTTTTTTTTCTCTTAAGCTCTCCTTAGGAGCGTGATTCTAAACAGACTCAAAGCATCGGCTCTGAATATAAATAGGGCATAAAGCAAACCTAGACAATAGATTGTGGCACTCTTGTGTATATTTTATATGTACCTGGAATTCTTAAAGTGAGGGTGTTTCTCCCTTGTGAATTGAGAACACAGTTCCCCCAGAGATGCCCCCTGCCCCAAGTTGTTTTTAGGGAAGGCCTGAGATTGACAAGTTTGGAACAAGTGCGTGCCTGTGCCAGTGATTATGGAAACCGGAAGGTAGCTTACCTTTTTGTGCCTAAATTCCAATGAGCAAAAGACTAACCTATTGTTATCTGACAGGCCAGGACAGAGCGATGAGGAAAACACACCTCCAGGCAGACACACCAACTGAAACAGAGGTGTCCTCTGCCCTGGGGAAGAAGCATGGCGTGCTGTGTGTCCCTCTGTCACTTGGCTGTCTCTGCGTCACTCTCCATCTCATTGTCTGTCGCACCATATAAGCTATTATCAATTAATTGCCCTGGCAGAAAATAAAAAAGCTATCGGCGGTGATTTATTTTTTTAATGCGTTTTAAATAACTGGGCTCCTGCATGGAGGTGGTAGGGCAATTAAATTACAATGGCCTCTAAGTTTAGGATGCTGAGTCTTTGGGGCATCAGAGAGAGGCACCCTGTCTTAGCTGGGTGCCGTAACCTGGGAGGGTGGCAAGTGATAGGTGTGGGTGAGAGTCCCAGGAGTCCCCCTCCACGGGGCAACTTGTCACAGGGCCACCAGGGAAGTCCAGACTTCGGCACTTAGAGTGACACAGCCACGGGAGAGCTGTGTCTGCCTGATGTCTTTGTTTACTTTGGAAGTTTGTCCTACGTGAATGAATTCACAAAACTTACATTCCCTGTAAAGCTGTCACTGATAGGAAACACAGCAATAATTCAGGTGATGTAGTTAAACCACTATTGAGTTTGCGCCATCCGTGAGTTGATAAATCGTATAGCTTCATTTGGTAGGAATCAGCAATTTTATGTGGCAATTAATTTTTACTACTGGAGGGGAGCCAAAGGACAAGAATTTTACCTCGGTTTTGTGTACGTTGAGAGGAACTTAACAGTTTTGCCGCAGCAAGAAAGGATTCTGTTTAAGGACTGTCAAGCGAATTGAAGTGCCTGAGTGTTACAGGGGTGGTGCTCGGGGGGTGGTTCTCAGGGGTTGTTCCTGCCCCCCCCCTTTTTTTTGGCTGCTTCCTTTTGTGGCCAGAGCCCAGGCTGTGAGCGAATGTTCACCCCTTGTCGGGGTGTGATGGGCCCCACGATGTTTGTGTAAAACATGTGTGTGGCTTGTGAATAAATAAATTATCTGAATTTCTTTGGTGCGTTTTTATCCACCAGAGTAATTCCCCCGTGTGGGTTCCACATCAGAAACAAAGATGTGCTCAGAGTAACAGTAATTAGCTATCCAGATCGCTGGTAAAGGGAAGGATGATGCGATCATTTGCTCATTGTTCTTTCTTGGTTCAAGGCTGGCTCCGTGTGTGGTGGTGAGTCTCCAGCTCGGGGCTGTTCTGATGCTGTGCACAGCTGCGG
>NW_006159577.1:2021387-2042446 GCF_000334495.1 Tupaia belangeri chinensis
GGGGGGGGCGCTGCTAGTGGGGAGCACCTTTCCTTCAGGCCAAGTTCCCTTCCTGCAGAGGTCTTGCCTTCCCATCCCAGAAAGATAAGCTGAGTAGCCAGCCTCCTTTAGGGCCACCAAAATATGTGGGGTGCACGGAAGGTGCTCCCCCAGAGGCGCAGTATTCCTTAATTCTCTTGGCAACCCAAAAGAAGCAGCCACTGTGTGCTAGATAGAGTGTGTCTGCCACCCGAGATCCTCCCGACAGCACTATCCTCATTCATAGGCAAAGAACTTTAGAAAACGAACAAAAAAAAGACTTCCAGAAAATTGCATATATGTAAGAGCAGCTAGATGTACCTCTTAGCCCGCTTCAGCAGTTAGCTGATAGCTAACTTCATTTCTCATACACTGTCTCCACACATCACACCTGGCTATTTGAAAGCAAATGCTAGCCACCGTTTCTTTTCACCAGCCAATGTTACGGTTTAGATTCCGAACGAGACCCCTGTACTTAAACATGAAGCAGCAGTAGCGTTACCACACCTAGGAGAGTATCTAACATGGCCAGCACCGCTGAGCCTCTAGAGCCTTGTTCTGGTCACCTTTCTTTCTGGGTGTCCTAAGCTGAGGGTGTAGACTCCAGGCCTGGGCTGCCCCCTGCTCACCCTCTTGACTGCTTGTGGGCACAGTTGCAAGAGCACTTGATTTTGCCCCTGAGCCCTCATAGGATCGGTCACTCAGGCCAATGACCTGGCTCTCTTTTTCTAGTCACTCAAAACATGAAATAGCATGTAATGAGTTTAGGTGCTACCACAGGCTGGTGGATGTGGACTGCCTGGCTTCAGGCTCACCACTGCCTCCAGCTGGGTCTCCCTGAGCAAGCTGTTTTCTGCTGTGGCCTCGGTTTTGTCATTTTTAGATGAGATAATAGCATGTCTATTTCCGAAGACTGTTGGCAAGTATCATACATGCAGAGCACTCAGGATGCTATGAGCTGGGGAATGTCCAGGTTGTGACAGCCGCTGCTCTCAGAATGGCACAATATTTGCAATGATTGTTAGCGGCGATACCTCCCAGGGTGTGTTTGGGAAGCCAGGTGCGCAGGCCGGCCTGTGCGGTTCAGAATGCTGGGCAGAGGGTCAGTGCATGCTGCCTTACTAGCTGGCTTGGGGTGTGGGGACCTTACGGCCCACTTCTCTAGACCCCATTCTCTTCTCCTGCACCCAGATCACCTGGTGGCTGAGTCCTAAGCCACCCAGAAGGACTGGGGTGCGTGGTATTTGGTTTTTAACTGTGGCTGTGCCTCAGAGCAAAGAGGAGAGGTGAGAGAGCCCCCTTCCTTCCTGCAGGCTGCTCTGGTCTCCCCAGGCTGAGGGCTACTGGAGGTGAGGGGCGGGGTAGCTGCTGAAGGAACCACCCTCGAAAGCCTGGTACCACACACAGGGCCTAGAGCGAGAGTTTTTCCCTGCAGCAGACTGTCTGGTGCCAGCAGTTCCACCAGAGGGGGCAGTTCCTCTGGAAGTCCTATCAGGAAATATTTTTACAGCGCTTGGCTGTCTTAGCAGATGAAAATAAGATGTTTGCTTTAGCAATTTGCTTAGCCCTGAAAACATTCCTAGACAATGCCAGGGCCTTAGTTGAAAATAGTATACTCAGCTTGTTGGGATGGTCCCAGGAAGGATGTTTTGAGAGAAAATAAAATGGTACATACCGGGGCTGTTTGCCTTTGTGGGAATCCTGTAACAGATCAGCATTATGAGGGCCACAGGGAGCCAGGACCTAACAGGGGCTGGCTCCGGTGTGCTTTTGGGTGTACCTCCAGGGCCGCTGGGAGACTCTAGAAGAGGAGTTACACTGCGTGTTTCTCTCCCCTCCCCTTCCACCTCAGCTCTCTCCCTGCCCACATGGGTCAAGAGGGGTCTCTATCTGTGGGCCAGTTCTGGACTGGGCTTCATGTCCTCCAGGGCGGGCAGCACCAGCACCCTTGGGGAAGTGCGCCAGTTTGATTCATAACTCAGGTCAGCCCTTCCTCGATGGTGAGAATCTTCTTTAGCTATCTGGAATCTCACTTTGGGTTTTCCCTCCCTTCTCGTCATGGTTCTTTCTGCCCATGCAGAATATACTCAATCCCTCTCTGTGTGACTGCTCTCCACATAATAACAGGCAGAGATTGGAGCTCCAGAACTTTCCCTGCTGGGGCCTAAGCATTGCTGTTCCCTTCTACAACAGAATTCAAGTTTGTCACTTGCTTAGAACCAGTATTACAGGTGAACTGTCTCTCTCTCTCTCTCTCTCTCACACACACACACACACACACACACGCACGTGCCTGCTTGCTCACTCACACATAGTTGGGGATACAAAGGGCATTTGAATCTCATGACCAGTAGTGGTAGGAAAGAAAAATTATATTTGTTTAAAAGTCACTTAAGACTTAAAAAAAAAAAAAACTTGACCTCAAATAATGTCAAATAACTTCTATTACAGCATTTGTGTCCAAGACAAGGTAGCAGATAGTGCTTCGTGATGGTTTGTTTTGTGGAAGTGGGAAGCCAGAGTAGCCAGAGTGGCTCGAGCTCCTTTGTTTTCCTCTGTGGATTCCCTTGGCAGTGTTTCTGTGGAGTGTAAAAATAGCACATGATGCCTTAAAATAAATGGCTGTGGGGAATGCTTGTGCAGATCAGCTGCGTGGTCACATATGTTCAGATTCTCCATCCTGTTCACTCTTCAGAAGAACAACTTCAATAAATGGTTCAAAGCTGCCCGCCATACAACACCGTTGATGACATGGAAGGAGCCTTGACACCCCAGGAAGGACAAACGCAGGGATGGGGCAGTGGGGCACGTCCGAGATGTCTTGAATTTACAAGGATTACCTGCGAGGACCCATGTGTGAGCCCACCCATGCTATCCTGAGCCCTGTTCCATACTTAATGTCTCCCCTAAAAGATCAGCCAGGCCAGACTCAACACCAGCTCCTAAACACACCTCTTCCTGGCTTCTGATGGGCCTAGGTAAAGACTGGCACATTGTTCTCCGACTCCTGGGAGCTTTTCCCAAGCGGGTAAGGCAGAAGAAAATCGAGCAGGAGGGCCACACGCTAGCGAGCAGTGCCTCACTGTTGCTCTTAGTGTGGACAGTCAGCAAGAATGGCATGGTGATTGTACAGTGGCCCACGTGGTGGGGCTAGGTCAGGTGTGCATCAGGAGAGAGAGCCACAAGTCTGGGGTCCAGGCTGTGTCTCGTCTAGGTTACACGACTTCTCAAAGTCATGTGTTCTTTGGTTCCCCCACCCCCTGATTTTTAGTAGTTGTCTACATTCCCAAAAGTGAATTTAATCTGTCTTTCCTTCCTTTTTTAGAGTGTTTCACTCTTGCCCAGTTTAGTCTCAAATTTGACCCCTCCTGGTTCTGCCTCCCAAGTAGCTGGGGTTACAGGTGTACAGGCACCACCCCACCCGGCATAGATCCACTTTTCTTAAGTGAAATTGCATGGGTCCTACCCTTCATGGACTTTCACACAGCTGATGTTCTCCTCTTACCAGTCAACAGAACCCATCAGGAGTCTGCAACCAGCGGTGCCTATAATTTCCTTTTTGCTTAAGCATGGACTTTTTCCTCCCTTTTAGGACTGGCACCTACATAGGAAAGACAAGTTAGCATAATCCAGTGTTCCAGATGGTCCACGCTACGAGCCTGTTGAAGGTCTGCGATGTGCAGAACTCTGCCTTTCCTACGATACAGGAAGGCACTGGAGGTTGTCTTGGACCTCTAGACCTTGGGAACTGACTTCAGTAGTGCTGTAGTCCATCCGTCCCCAACCCCCTTCTGACTCACTTGATTCCCTGAGCTCTCTCTGTGGGGTGGGTGACTTCACATTTTAACAAGGGTGTCTTTATGATGCGCACCTGTGCCATGCTGTTTTAACACTGTCCTCCATATCCAGGGTGTTTAGGAAAACACTAGAGGGAAAGAAGTGGAAAATCAGAGCGAGAGAGCAGGAACCAGCGCAGGAGATGGTACCCAGGAGGTGCCTGGTGAACACATAGTGCTGTCAGTTGAAGAGCTTGAGCTTTTCTTGGGAAGTTTTCTTGTGCTTTAAGTGGGCTCTTTGGGAAGAATGGAAACTATATAGTGGCTGGCTTCCTGCCTGCTCTTTCATTTGCAGATGACACTGGGCACCCGGCTTTGCCCTCCACCCCCAGGAGTGCTTACATTCAGGTGGCAGCCATGCATTTCTTCCTAGAGGCAGGGCTTCTGTAAAACTGTGTAACAGTCTATAAAGAACAAACACGAATTCCAGAAGGCCTCCAACGTGTTTTTTTTTTTTTTTTTTTTTTTTTTTTTTTTTTTTTTTTTGAGAGGTTTTTGCTATAGGGCACATGCGTTCACCAGAAAGTCAGAGAGAGACAGAGATAGAAGGTGAGAAATCACCCCTGGGGCGGGGTATGCTGCAATCCCTTCTCCTCCATTCTCCTCTTGGGATCTTGGGCACATAAGCACACACATGCCTGGCATGAATTTAACCCACCGGGTCCAGGGCTTGAGCCACGGTCAACTACATGGGAGTCCAGCGACATAGCCATTACGCTAACTGCTGGTCCCAAGGCCTCCAACTTCCAACTTTTAAATGATTGCGATGAGAAAGCTGAAACAGCCTCCAGTTTATGGAAAGCACCAGGCCTGGTTCCTGTGATGGTGCCAGGCCTGCCTTCCCTTGAGACCCTTCTCAGGGCCTGTGGACAGGATGCTAGACAACCAGGGCCAGGACCCAGACATGTGACCTGCATCAGAGCGTAACAAAGACCAGGCCCCAGGCAGCAGGATGGTTTACTGAAGCTGCTGGTAAAAGGTAAGTGGGCTCCAACAGGCTTTAGTAGCCAGGGTTTCATCAACAAATGAGAGGGCCCCTATTTTAAGCCCTGTTATGTACCCAGACTTCCTGTTTTTCCAAAGAAATCTCTTGTTTTGGTTTTTGTGAGGACAGATTTATTGAAACATTTGCTATTCAAGTGACCCACGTTTTGCTCCAGTGAAAAAGTAAAGCTGAAGATTGGAGACCTGGATAGGCGACAGACACACAGCGGAACAGCATTCCCCAGAGCTGCACATTCAGGGAATGCTTTGGCCTCCGTGGCCGATCAGTGAATGAACAAAGAACTAATTGCCAGTCAGGGTCCTCGACAGATTTCATAGCGCAGAGCTTGGCCTCTTGTTTAGAGGAGATGGGGGCTGGTCAGAGGACAATTGAAAGGGGCTTTTTGTTGTCGCTCGAGGGCTAAGTTAAGCCATGTGTGTCCCTCTTTCTAGGAGTACTGGTCTGGCCAATCGGAGCCGCGTAAATCCCACTCACTTCCTGCCGACCTTTTGACATCGACAGATGTTTTTTCTTAAAAGTGTCATTAGGCCTCTCTACTCGCTGACCTCATCAAATTGTGTTGAAGCCATTTTCATAAGTTTTGTTTCTAAAACTCCATTTAACCCTTCCTGAGTTCCTCTCTGGGAATCAGATTGCCCTGACTCCTGATGGTGCTGCCTCCCTTCTGCCCCCTGGACCTGCTGTGTGGATTGGGGCCTGGGCCAAATTGCAAGGGCCACATGAGTCTGCGGCTACAGAGTGACACTTGTGACTTCCAAAGGTGTAATGGAGACTCACACACCAAGCATAAAGTGAACAGCTCCGGGACCAGCAGATGGCGTAATCGTTACATCACTGGACTCTCTAATTCCCAGACTTGGTAGCTTCAAACTCACACTGGGCGCATAGGCATGCATGCCCAAAATCCCAAGAGGAGAATGGAGAAGGGATTATAGTGTAGCCATCCCCACTGGGGATTTCTTGCCTTCTGTCCCTCTGTTTCTCTGGCATGTGCAAGCACCCCAGCACCCTATCATAAAAATTTCTCTCTCAACAACAACAAAAAATATACTAAGGGGAGAACAGCTCAACAGGACACTGAGAGAGAACCGTCCAGAGCTCTGCACATAGTCATATGCTATGATTGTAGCTTAGCCACCAACGGGCCCCAGTGTGGCCTGGGAGATGGATTGTCAGTGGCGATGCCACATAATGCCTGTGTGACCTGGACAAGTCATTGCCTGTGGCAGGGTCAGCAACCAAGTCAGAGGTCCTAGGTTCATAGAAGTTTCTGTAGCTCACATCCAAGAGAGCACACCTCCCGTGTGAACAGATGCTGTAGCCGTTCTAGACGCAAGAAGACAGTGTTGGCATTTAACCTTTCCATGACACTAATACTCAGAGGATAGTAATGAGACTAGCAGAGTACTGTAGGGAATGAATTTCGAGCAGATGTCCCTAACCTTGTGGTCCACTGGGGTATCAGGTTATCTTACAGGGCATGGGCCACCTTTGGGCTCCTTAGAGCCAACTGCACCCTTGTTTGAGATGGTCTGGGATGGAGGGTAAGGGAGAGGGTACCTCTAGCCTGCCAGCTCCTGAGATTTCGAAGACGCCACTGACGCCTCATTCAGAACTGGGGCAGTAGCTGAGAAGCATTGTGCTGGGTATGCTCTTCTCGGAGGAGTAAATGTTTCACCTGCTAGAATCAGTGCAGCAGGCTGTTTGTGGGCTGCACGGGTTCCTGCCAGGTGAGTTAACACTTGCAGCCACTTAGTTCTCGTTGCACACTACGCACTTCGTCAGTGAGTGGGTTTACAGTAGTGCATGCGGGTGAGGCTTGTTCGGCCATTTGGAGCCTCCCTTCTTTCCACAGTGCCCCCACTCCTCAGAGGGAGCTCTGCTAATGGTTGAGTGTCTATCTGGCTATTTTTATTTTTGTGTTTAATGAGCTAACAAGCCAGGTTTTTTTTATTTTGCTTGCCTGCCTTTTTGTGTATGTAGGTGTTCTCTCTCTTTGGTCTGGAGCTCTGCCTTTTGAGTTTGTTTTAGGAACAGTGAGATACGGCAACATGAAACTGTTCGTGTTTAGAACCTGGCTGGTGTAGCTCGGTTTGGCACCTGTGCTTCCAGACTTGTTGCATCAATAGGTCTCTGCAGCACTAGGCCCAGGGATGGCGGATGCATGGGGGCCTAGGAAATGAACAGAAAGGAATAAGAATTAGGTGCTTGGCTGTGTAAGAATCTCTGGTTTTCTGTCAAGGAAACAGTTTTGAGTTTGGTGACTTCCAGAGTCTTGGAAGGCTCCGGAAATGCCATGGTTCTAACAAACTATCAAGAGCCATACGAGCATGTAGGCATCGGTGGGAGGGCATCCATAGCTGCCCTCCATGGCGTTTCTGTTCCTCCGGTTCCAGGGGAGGGAGTGTCTCAGAGATAGGATCTGTCGTCTGCCATTGCGGGAAGCATTGTACTCGGAAACTGCAGACTGCCTGTAATGTTTACTAGCCGCCTCTTTTTCTCTTCTTTGTAGAGCTCAGACCTCATAGTGCTGCAGTTCAAGAACCACTGCTAAGAATAAGGAATGAGAGGGTCCGTTTCTCGTGACTTACCATGCACAGGGTGGCCTAGAAAGCTGCATTCATGTTACAGGGCCAGGTCTCTCTGATAGATCTTTTAAATGGCTCCCAGATTTACGGGTGTGCACGAGTCAGCGTGGAGACTCCAGGGTGCCTTAGTTAACTGTGCATGTTGAGCGAAGCCCTGTAATTTATTTTAAGTGTCTGGGGTAAGTTGAAGTAACAGCAAACTCTCCATTCTTCAGGCCTATGGGTATTGGCTGATGTGAGAAGATGTGAGAAGAATAGGCTAGCCCCAAGAGTTTACCGAAGTGGATATATCACAGACCTCATGTCAGCCTGGGCAGCTGAAGATTTATAGCGTTCTGGTGGGTTTTTGTTAGTGTTCCCTGCCTTGTAGGTAATATAAACTTGGTGCCATGCATTACAAATGTATTAGTATTTTCGTCCTTTCTGTTTAACTGTACTGTATCAGTGATCACAGTAAATTTGATCGGTTTTATAAAGGGCTATATTAGTTTATATTGCCGTGTGACAAATTACCTCTAAACTTAGGGTACAAGAAAACTTGATTATCTCTCAGTTTTCGTGGGTCAGGAATCCTTACGGCATAGCTGGGTGCCCCTGGCAAGAGTCCTTCGTGATGGCACAGTAAGGATGTCAGCTAGGTTTGTCATCTGTAGACCCAACAGGGGCAGGGGCTTCAGCTCTTCATGGGTTGTTAACTGGGGACCTCAGTTTCCCACTGGTTGTTGGTCAGAGGCCTCAGTTCCTTGCTATATAGGCTTCTCCATAGAGCAGCCAGCCTCCTTCAGAGAGAATGAGTCACAGCATATTCATGATGGTCTTTTTTTTTTTTTTTTTAAGACCTATACTATTAGGGGACCAGCAAATGGCATAATGGCTATGTCGCTGGACTCCCATGTAGTTGACCACAGTTTGAGTCCCAGACCCGGTGGCTTAAACTCATGCCAGGCGTGTGTGCGCGCGCGCGCGCCCAACATCCCAAGAGAAGAAGGGATTACAGTGTGGCCATCCCCCCTTGGGGGTGATTTCTCGCTTTCTCTCTGTCTGTCTGTCTGTCTTTCTGGCAAGTGCACGCTCCCTATAACAAAAACCTCTCAAAAAAAAAAATAAAAACAAAATAAAAACCTATACTATCAGAAGTCTCATCCCATCCTTCCTATTCTGTTTCTGAGATAAGTTCTGCCAAACAAATGAAGTCGCCCTACAGTGTTGGCACATTTCTCACTAGGTTGTCCATGCTGACATGGGGTGTACGGAATAACCCCATCCAGGAAATCAAAGCAAATCCCACCTAGTGTGGTTTTGAGCAAGACAGGCAGGTGCTGGTGATGTCTGAGCCATGAAAAGAAGGGGGAGTGGCAGGGGCTGGCTGATGCTGGAGGCTTCCTTCCTGGAGAAGGTGGAATCAGAGCTCAGGAGGATGTGGTGCCCCAGCAGCTGGAATGTGTAATGGAAACCCTGACGGGCCTTTGCAGAGCAGCACAGCCCAGTCCCTCCCTAGTTCTTTCCTTCCTCACAAATCCCATCTCTGCCAAGTTGTTTTCGTTTTTTATCCTTGGCATATTGATGTATCTCTAAATGAAAACCATGGCCATCATGAAAAGTCATCCTTCAGGGTGGCCCACAGCTCCTTGGAGGGCAGGGATCCAAAGCCCTGGGAAGCCTTTTGACCTGCCTTGCTTCATCCTGAATGTCAAATCACTCAGCCCTTTTTAAAAGGAAGACTCCCCCCCACCTCAGCCACCGAGGTAGATGACAGGGAGGGCTTGGCACTACATTCCCTTTTCCCTGGCTGATCATGTTCCTGAAAACTAAGCATCTGTTACTGGAAGGGTGATTGGAGGTACCTTCTGTCTCTTTTGCATCTTGAGATTGAGGAGAAATGCAGCATCTCACCCACTGGTTCAGGCCTTGCCTTTTGGGGTATCTGATCTGATTTTCTCCAGGTTCTTATATAGCCCAAGTTGGCAAAGCAGCTGTCTTTGCAGCCCTGGAAAGGCCATGCAGGGTGTGCAGTGCCCTCTGCCGGCTGAAGGGCTCCATTGCCAGACACCAGGCCTCTCCTCGTCTGGCCCTGCTCCCGGGAAGGGCTGGAACAGAATGTTGGCTTCACGTGAGGATTTTCATTGGTTTTGAGAGCACTCGGATAACTGCAGAAAGTGCGCCCTTGGGCACGTGTTCTGAAACACGGTGTCGGCACAGACAGGCTGAATCTCAGAAGGGCCATTGTGCTCCCTACGGAGGTTGGACACTTCGCAAAGGCAGTCACAGACTGGGTCTCCCCTGGCAAAATATCAAGAATCAGACCCCTTAAAAAATCTAAATTTTTAAAAATGTAAGCTCTCATCATTGCAGTTTGTTGAATAAATAACCAGATAGTTCATATAATTGCCTTTGTTAGACATTTAAATGCTAGTACATTTCATGTGTATTCAAATTAGCTAAATAATTAAAAGTTGCCTAAAAACATTAAATCTTGGGAACCAGCAGTTAGCGTAATGGCTATGTCGCTGGACTCCCACGTAGTCGACCGTGGTTCGTGTCCCGGACCTGGTGGCTTAAAACTCACGCCGGGCGCGTGTGCGTGCGTGCCCAAGATCCCGAGAGGAGAATGGAGGAGAAGGGATTGCAGCGTGACCATCCCCCCTGGGGGGTGATTTCTCGCTTTCTGTCTCTATGTCTCTCTCTGTCTGTCTGGCGAGCGCACGCGCCCTACAGTGAAAATCTCTCCAAGGGAAAAAAAAAAAACATTAAATCTTCCCCCAGTATAATCTAATAAGTTTAATAATAAATTCAATAATTATGTTTTATAATATGTCACATGTTAGCTAATACATGACATTATTATTTATGTGATATTACGGTTTATGGTCTGTGCATACAACTCCTAAAATGCCTGGAATCTACAGTATGCTTAGGATCTTTCTCTATGCTAATGAGTAGACTGAGGTGGGAGGGAGTCACCTGAAAGACCAAGGGAGTGTAAAAGGATTAGGACTTTAGGATCATCTGATGGCATGGTGGTTAAGGTGGCTGAATCCCATATGGCCAACTGCTATGCAGTTCAAGTCCTGGACCTGGTGGTGTGTGCCCAAAATCCTTAGGAGAGAATGGAGGAGAAGGGATTGTGGTGTGGCCATCCCCCAGGGGTGATTTCTCAACACCCCCCACCACCACTACCAAGTGTCTCTCCTGCTAACACATTCACCCTATGGCAAACTTTAAAAAAGGTGGGAGTGAGGGGGGGCAAGGTGGGAGGGGGGGCAGCACGGCCTTTAAGCCTCACCCCTCAAGCTCCACAGAAGGGAAAGGAGCTGAAGGTTAAGCTGATCCCTCCATGACCAGTAATGAAATCAACCATGCCTCTGTAACAAAACCTTCATAAAAGCCCAGAAGGACGGGATTCAGAGAGCCTAGATAACTGAACCTGTGGTGATTCCGAGAGGTCGACTGTCCTTCTGTGCTGTTCCCCCGTGTCTTGTGTAACATCCTTTATGATGAGCTGGTAAGTTTATTAGGAGTCCTGTGAGGTGCCACAGCAAATTAATTGAATTCAAGGAAGGGAGGGGGTCATGGGAACCCCAGTTTATAACCAGGCACCAGAAGCCCATAGGTGAAAACTACCTGGGGCTTAGGATTGGCATTAGAAGTGGGTGGGGTCTTATAGGACTGAGCCGCTCACCCTGTGGCATTTGACTCTGTCGCGAATTAGATAGTTTTGGAACTGAATTGCGGTAGAAGACATTCAGCTACTGTCTACTGCAAAACTGCTGCTGGACACAGCACACACTCATAATAGCTTTCTCTGTTGTTTGTGGTATGAAAGCAGAGATAAAAGTTTGGAGTTGTTTTCCCTCCTCAGAATTAATCATTTCAGTTACTAATGTAGTGAACTGTCTAATAAGTTTAGTATATAACCTCTATTCAGGGCTCTTGGGGATGTGTAGACTGGTAGATTTTTTTCATTTGTGTTAGAATTTTAAATTAAATTTATTTATTTTTAATTTGCTGTAGGGCACATGTGCTCACCAGAAAGAGAGAGAGAATATGAGAAAGCAAGCCTTCAGGTCCAGGACTTGAGCCACGGTTGGCCATGTGGGAGTCTGGCACCTTAACCACTACGCCACCTGCTGGCCCCAGCCTGGTGGATGTCACCTTGGTTAACTTGCAGATTCAAGCCCTTTGTGACCATGGTTACCTGTGCTTTAGTGTGTAGCAAAAGATGCATTGTCTGTTGTAGGTGGAACTTTCGTCTATAGAAATTGAGGTGGTTAGTCCCTTTACCCTGTTCATCCAGACTCCTCAGTTACAGGTGATAATTTTTATGCCACAGGAATAAAGAATTAGGCATAGGAAAAATTAATCTGCATTCATATATTCCACAATCTAAACTACTGGAATAAGATGTGTCATTTTACACCTCTCAATGTGAATGAAAGTTTGCTTTTTTTTTTCCGCTTTCATCCCTTTCAATTTGTTTGCTGCTATTATGAAAGACTACTTTAGTATTAAAGCTAATATATTTTTTAAAGCATATTTGGAAGACGAGTGCTTTAAAAATGTGTGAAAATTCTAAAACAGGAGTGTGTCATTTTCCATAGCATGCAAAGTCCCACACTTAATTTCCATTATGACACAAATAAAACAACCAATTAGGAAAATCACAAAGTCTTTCTGCTCAAGGCCTCTGTTCTTGATTATAGCTTTTAGCAAGTGAAAATATTTAGAATTTGTGAGTCTTCCATTTAACACCAGGAAATATTTCCATGTGCTAACAACCCTAAACCAAAGCGGGTGGATTTACTCATCTCTGCTGGCCAAGGAAAGCCACAGTTTTAAATGTGGTCCCCTCTCCTTATCTGTGGCTGCCTTTAACTGTGTCTTGTACTCTCTGCAAGCACTGTGATTCCGTGTGCCAAGAGACTTGCTTTGTAAGTTTTTCTGAAATTACTAGCCCTGTGTAGCTCACATGATCTTCACTTTCCTTTCTTTCCCTCTTTTGTGTGTGTGTGTGTGTGTGTGGTCTATTTTAAGTCCCTAAGATTTTTTTTTTTAAAGAGGGAAGTACATGGAAAGACTAAAATCACAGGTCCACAATTTCTTGCCTTTCTATCTAAATCCTAAAAATCTCTAGGTTTTTGCTATAGGGCATGTGTGCTTGCTAGAGAGGGACAGAAAATGACAGAGAAGGAAAGTGAGAAATCACCCTCAGAGGAGATGGCCACACCACCATTCCTTCTCCTCCATTCTCCTCTTGGGATTTTGAGGATGCACACATACATATGCCCAGACTGATTTTCAAGCTGCTGTGTCCAGGACTTGAACCATGGAGCCAGTTATGTGGGATCCAACACCTTAACTACCATGCCATTTGCTGGCTCCCAATGTGTTATGTTTTCGAAATTGAAACATTTCTCAGTTCCAAAGCTCACGTGGTCCCTCAGGGTGCTGGGAAAGGGCCGTGGACCTGGGTTAACACGTGTGAACTGCCTGTGTGATTCGGGCTACTATAACAAAACCACCATAGAGTAATGACTTAGACCATAAACATTTATTACAGCGTTAGAGCCCAGGAAGTCCAAAATTGAGACTTGGGCAGATCTGATACCCGGCAAAGTCCTGCCTCAAGGCTTGTAGACTTTAAGCTATCGTCATGAGAGACAGGGAAGTCCACTTCATGAATTACCTTCAGAGATCCACTTCCAGGGCAGGCTTTGAACATTTAAGGGTTCACATTCTACCTTAGTGAACTTTAGGGGACACAAACATTCGTCCAGTTCACCTCCAGTAAGTTCACTTCCTGTGTGGATCTTCCTTAAGAAAAAGCATTTCCTGCCTTGAAGTACAACCTTCATGCTTTTCTTTATTGTGGCACGCTGGCCACCATTTAAACAACATGTAGGCCAGTGTTTTTTGCACTTATCTGACTCCTTTAGAACATTTATGTTGTTATAGCTGGTTTTTAATTGGCTCTTCTGGTGTAGTTTATAAAACAAAACCCTGTATATCCTCAAGATTCTCCCTAACTATCTTAATAAGAAAGGATCCGCTGGATGTGCTTGGCTTCTGAAGCTAATGCATGGGTTCATGGTTTTATTTGGGCCTGGATGAAGAGTCCGTGTTTTCTGAGCAGATGTCATCAGGGCCAGAATTCTCAAGGCACCGTTAAAAGGCACTGAATCTACCGAACAGTGCCCAGGTGGCAGGTTCCTTCCCACGTTTGGTTCTCGGTGCTGCCTTAGAGCGTTGGACTGGTGCTGCTCACTCGGCATGGTCCAGCTGGCTCACACGCAGGCTCACGGGTGAGGGCCTTGCACAGCTGTGCTGAAGCAGGCTGTCCAGGAGGGTGTCGGTCAGAAAGCAAGGACACTGCTGTCTGGCCTGCAGGAAGCCTTTGCATCAGATCATCTCGCACTCTGAGTTGAAATCCCCACCCCTTCGCGTGTAACAGTGTAATATATTCTGAGGACTCAGCACTCACTGAGTCCTTTGGCAGTTCTTGCTTAAAGATTGTAATATTACTTCATTACCATATTGTGAAACTTGTTCTTTCTTTATTAACATAACGTTTAAGTAGATTTCCTTAAAAGAATTGAAAGCTATCATCATATTTAACTGGTTTTCGAAGAATTTTTATTTTAAAAGATACCTTTGAAGACGTGCATTTACTCTGCAAATCCCTTTGGCTGCCTAATCTTTATGAAGACTAGAGACTAGAATAAAGAAATGAAAGGATCTTAGAAACTTATTTGATACTTTAAAAATGTAAATTAGTAAGAACTGGGGTTTTGAGCTATATAACCTCAAGGTCTTGATCCTGGCAGGCAGTGACTGTTAATGTTCATTTAGTAAAAATTAACCTACCTATGTTTTAGGGTTTGTTGGGCAAGGATAATCCTCCCAGGAATATTTACTTATGTATTTTTTAATTTGCTAAAGGGCGTGCATGCTCACTGAAGAGAGAGACAGAGAGAAAGAAGGAAGATAAGAAAGCACCCTCCTGTGGGGGTTGGTCACACTGCAACTCCTCCTTCTCCATTTCTCCTTTCAAGACTTCGGGCATGCACACACACCTGGCATGTGTTTTAAGCCACTGGGTCTGGGACTCAAAACTGCACGGGCCTATATCATAACCCTGACTTTGAGCAAGTGAATGTTTTTTTAAAGTGTATTTTATTTCTTTCATAAGACAGAATGTGGGCTAGAGAGACAAAAGAGATGGGTACCTTTGATAGGGCTAAGGCTTACTGTTCCACAGTCCCTTTCCCCCAGCCTGCCAGCTAGTCATGGTCTTGGACACACACCCAGTAAGTTTCAGGTCAGCTTGGGATCTGAACCCATATGGCTTCCAGCACTGCAAGTCTGTATGCTACTACCTGCACCACCGTTACCGGGCCGAAAGTGGAGTTTCAGGTAGACTTTTCTGACTCTTGGTTGCCTGCGATTCCTGTACCTCTGAGGCTAAGGCTGTGTTTGTTTTCGTCAGGTTTGCCTTCCGTGTACTCTTGTGTCTTAGGAGAAGACCTGGCTTGCTTTTTGATCTTGAGCTTCACTGGAGTTATCTTACACACTCAGCAAAGGGGAGTGATGCACCGTTGGGGCTAGCTGTACAGAGGGGTGTCTCCACTGTTGTTTCTCACCAAATGATTGCACGCATGTGTCATCTGATCCGCACAGCCACTTTGGGATATAAGTAACATTATCTCTGTTTTACAAAGGAGAACCCTAGGCCTCCGCAGGTTATCCAAGGTCCTTCTGCAAGTATCCCATCCACTATGATGGTTCGTAGACAATTTCTGCAAAGGTGGGATAATGGAACACCTTCCCCCCTCGCTTTTTTCAGTCCCCTGAACCTTTATTTTTGTGTCGGTAAACACTGACTAGATGGCGTCAGTAGATGAAAATGGCAGCCAATTCAGTGGCAAGGAAGATCGTCAATGAGCAGAGACTGGTTTAAAATAAAAACAGAAGTTGGTTTTCATAGCAAACCCAAGAATGCCATGATCTTGTCAGGGAGCCCAGAGCCAGTGTGGATGGCGGGATGCTGGCGTTATCAGCACAGATATCAGTCGGAGTCCGCGGTGCACAGCTCAGCTCGGAGGAGGGCCTGTCGCTGCCATTGGAAAGATGGTTATGTTAATTAAGGCCTCGCAAATAGCTTGCTCCTTGGGAGGGTGAGGGAGGAAAATGTCACATTTTGTACGTTCTTGTTTGAAAGGAAGCATGGGGGGAGTTGATGCTCCGCAAATCAGTGGTCACTGCCGTGAAATCCAGACCAGCCCGAGTGTGCCAGCCTCGAGGCTGATCTCGCTGCCGTTGAGGGTAGCTTGAAGCATGCGTGCGTGTCATGGCTAGGAGATTGTAGAGAGGCTCCCACAGAAAGGCCAGACAGTGACAGTCTCCCAGAAAGCCAGACCCTGGAGTCAGCCCCTGTTTATTTTTTTAAATTATTTTTTAATTTTTTAATGGTAGAACACAGGCATTTGTGTAAGCTGATAGCTGATCTTTCCTTTGATTGCATGATCAAGATTCTACTTATCAATTTTTCAAGAAGCCATCTAATTATACAAATTAAAATTCAAAGGAAAGCAAAAAGAATGATTACACCTCACTCGGGGATTGGGGGGGGGAGGGTGTGAAACCCGCCTTGCCTCAGATTATAATGCTGTCATTTTTCATCTCGGAGGCACTTCACAATATTAACTAATTCATTCTCTCACCCTTTGGATGAGGCAGCTACATACAGTTCTACTCTCACGCTGGAGTCACAGAGAGGCCAGACTGTGGTTTGGACATCAGAGCTCAGGCTGGAGCAAGTTAAAATTGCCAGTCAAGCCAGTGATGTGGTAGTTAAAGCACTGGATTCCACACAGCCAACTGCACGGTTAGAGTTCTGGACCCGGCGACTTAAAAAATACACTGGGCACATGTGTGTGAATGCCGAAAATCCCAAGAGAATGGAAGTGAAAGGATTGTGGCATGGTCATCCCCTCTAGGGAATGATTTCTCATTCATTCATTCATTCATTCATTCTCTCTCTCTTCCTCTCCTTCACTCCCTCTCTGATGAGTGCATGTGCCTATTGGCAAACTTGTATATATATGTCTATATCTATCTATCTATCTATCTATATATATATATATAGATAGATAGATAGATAGATATGTACACACACATACACACACATATACATATGAGAGAGAGAGAGAGCACGCACATGTGAGCTGGCCTTGGACAGCCTCTCATAGAGTGAATGTCTCATGGGTCTGCAGGCTCAGATCTGTAGTTCTCATCCCCCTCCATCCAGTATTTGCATCTCGAGTTTGCCAGACTTAGATACTCCCTTCTTGCATGCTTGCCTTTAAGAAGTCCCGCAATGGGAGTTTAAAACCTGTGTCCACATGGGTGTACCTAAGTAGTCACCCTGCGCATTTAAGTCAGCCTTCATCTTCTTGCTCATCCACTATGGTCATCCCAGGTTCCAGGGAACTTCCAGTCTTAGAGTATGGTATCTCTTGGATGTTGCATTAATTATTTATGTAATTGGAAATTGTGATTTTTTACCCCCTAGCTTTTTTTTTTAATCACATCATCCCAGGTTCCAGGGAACTTCCAGTCTTAGAGTATGGTATCTCTTTGATGTTGCATTAATTATTTATGTAATTGGAAATTGTGATTTTTTACCCCCTAGCTTTTTTTTTTTTAATCACATAATTATTGCCATAAATCTTTAGGATGCTTTTTCAGCTTCATTGCTGGGAAATTAGCCATTAACTACCAGGAAGTCGCCTACCTTTTAATAGTCAGACCTGCAGTCTGACCTTTGATAAAAAGTAACTCCTTGCGTTTTGCATAATTGATGACCATCCATCATAATCCTCAGTTTTCCCCCTTGGGCCTCACTTTTGTCTTCATCCTTCCTCTGTTTGCTAGGTAACCGAGGGCAGCTTTCTTTTATGCACACATGAGTATCTCCGTGTGTTGTAGTTTTAAAAATTAGAGTGGTTTGGCTATGTTCTTTGAATAATATAGGAGATTATAAAGTAGGTCTAAAAATGTTTCAGAGCTCCTAGTTGGGATCCTTCAAGCCCCATTGAAGTAGGGATGTGCATTTCCTGCACGTTGCATTGAAAGCTAGGATGTCAGTGGGGGCAGCAGCTAAGGGTTCAGGACCTCCACTGTATACACGGCAGATGAGGGTTAGAGCCTTCTCACTCATTGGTTCCTGACTCCCTCCAGTAACAGGCTGGGCAGTAGCTCCCCATTCATTCTTCAGGCCACATTTGAATTTCCCTCTAGAGAGGCCCATATACCCCAAGCCAAACAGGAGACTCTTTGTCTCCTGACTTCCCCACCCGCGCCACCTCACCTCCACCTGAAACATCGTGGAGATGGTTGGCCAGGCCGGTCAGCCTCCCTCTATCTAAGGTCTACTGAAGCCCACAGAGATGGGACCAATTTCAAAGCCAGCAGCCTGGGGCATGGCCCTTGCTAGTGCTGTCTGCAGCCCCCTCTAAACGAAGGAAGTTTCAGAAAGTTGGCAAACTTGGTAAAGTGCCCGTGTGACTCCTTGCCCATGTCCTTGTACGGTAGGGTAAGGAGCTTTTGTCATGCCGAGATGTAGCGACTCTGAGCCCTGTGAGGCTGTTTTGGGAAGCAGTTCTGTGAACCACCTGGCAGAAGGCCGCAGCACTCTGAGAGCTCTCATGTAGCTCTGGTGGGTGTCTGTGTCTCAGTGTTGGCTTCTGGGCCCAGCTCCCCGTGACCTTCTGAATGGTCCGTGAGCCTGCTGCCTGTCACTTAGCCTCTCAGTGATTCACAAAATAAAGGGCAGTCCAAGTGGCTATTGCTTGGTCCCTGGCATTGGAGTACAAATTACAATGGTCATTGGTGTTTATATCCCTGAAGCTAAAAGTAAGAGATCTGTACGGCAAGAGATCTCTTGCCATTTGCTCCTTTCAGAAATAATGGACCGTTGTGTGTTTGCTTACTTCCTGTTGCAAGATAGAAAGTAGGGGACTGCTAAAAAGGAGTTGGGGCAGACTCCATTTACCAGTGTCTCAGGAGGAAAGCAAGCACATGCCCAGATGGCAGGTCCCATTCTAGAAAGTGGCAGAAACATCCTGAATGACCTGTTGTCCTGTGTCCCGAGGGTCTCCAGAGAGTAAGGATTCTTTTCTCCTTGTTTCAGGGTTCATAGTGGCGTAATGCACGCAGACTCCTGCGAGTTCCCCTAAGTTCTTAGAGGACCGCTTTGCCTTTCGAATCAGAGAGTTGCAAAGTTCCATAAAGAATGGCCCTTGTGGATAAGCACAAAGTCAAGCGACAGCGATTGGACAGAATTTGTGAAGGTAAGAGCCAGCGTGTTGGCGGTTTTTAATGACAGACATGTAGTCTCTCCCTGAACTCCTGGATGACCCACTCACCTGAGTTGGCTGTGCCAGGCTGTACCACCGTGCCCCCTCTCCCCCCCCACCCCCGCCCCGCCATGCCAGAACCAGACCCTGTCCCTCATCGAATTCTAGCACCTTCTGCCATTAAGCACTCTGCTTGTCCTTGGCAGTGTGGGTGGTAGGTCTGGCCTTCACATGAGATGAGACCTAGATTTGGGGGTGGCATGGGGGCTAGGAGGAAAGCGGGAAGGGTGACAGGCCCTGAGGTTCATTTTTTCCACATACCTCAGTTATTTTGCATATGAAAGACGCTGTATATTAGGACCATCTTTTTTGCTTCCTGAGGTTTCTCGACTTTATCTGCTTTGAATTAATATATTTACAACTATGAATTCCAAGATTTTCCCGAAGAGAGCCCAGCATTGCCCCTCATGATGTGTTCAAGTCTCTGGTATCTTTGAAAATGTCTGGAAGTATTTTATTCATGAAAGGAAAAATAAACATGATTAAAATCTAATGGAAACCTGGGGACAAAACTGAAATGTTGATTAAGCACCATCCTCTCCTAATTAGCGAGTGGTAAGAAACCCAGAGCGTGTGCGGATTTGGGCTCAGGGCTACGTGCACCCGGCCAGCCGAGGATCAGTGCTGTTTAGGGGGCTGGCTTTGACTCGGGGGTTTCTGGGAACTTCCTTGCAGGGTTTGCACAGAGGCAACCAAGGGGGGTCCCTTCAGCACCCCTCTGTGTATGTACCAGCTGACCTACCAGCCCAGGAATACGCACCCCATAAGCCTTTCCCAGCAGCTGGCCATATGGAATTGTTCATCCTTTAAGTAGATAGGACTGGAGCCACATGGGGCGGTGGCATTACAGACGGGCTGTGTGACTCCAAGCCGCTTCAGAACTCTGCTGCAAGAGCATAGGAGCCAGTTGTCCCCTACATCTTTGGAGTTCTGCTGCAGTGTAAAGAGTTTGGCATTTAAGGTTTGTAAAAAAATAAATAGATTCAGAAAATCTACCTACAGAAGTATTGGTAGAATACTGTAACACCCGTATTCCCTTTGATGATAGGTACCAGTTGGTGACCTCTGCTTTTAGAGATGCAGATAGATGCACAGGTAACAAGGGAGGGGTGGGTTTTTCTAGAATCATCTAAGAAGTTGAGGGTGTAGCAATTTACTCTTAAGTACTAGCGTGTATCTCTTTAAATTTACCTACATACCCACAGTAGCACAGTCGTCCTTAGGACACAGCACTGCCTGGTAAAGAGTGCATGTTCACCTCCCCCCCCCTCTCCATACCTGTTTTGAGCTTTTTTCCCAACTTTCATTTGCCTAGGCAAGAACCAGTCAAGGCCGTCACACATTATGTGTAGCTGTCACGTCTCTTTAGTCTCTCTACAGTACTCTCAAATAATCCCCTGGCCTTTTTAACTTTGAAAAGCCTTGTTGTTATTAAGGAGTTCAGGCCAGTTGGTTTGTAGAATGTCCCACAATGTGGGTTCACCAGATTGTGTACGGACTTTTATTTTTAAGAGGTTTTTGCCTTAGGGCACGCATACTCACTGAGAGAGAGAGAAACAGAGATAGTGAGAGGGAAAGTTAGAAATCTCCCCCAAAAGGGGATGGCCACGCCACAGTCACTTCTGCGTTCTCCTCCTGAATCTTGGGTGCGCGCACACACACACACACGTGCACGTGTGCAAATTTCAAGCCTCCAGGTCCAGGAATCAAACTGGTCGGCCTTGTGGGAGTCCAGCAACGTAACTGCTACGCCATCTGCTGTCCCGTGTGTAAGGACTTTTAAAATTCACTTTTGACTTCCCATGGAAAGGAGCATTGTTGAGACTACTGTCTGTCCTCTTCTAGAAAGCCCTAGTGGCTCAGGAATTGCCTGCAGGGCCATTCTACCCTGTCCACCAAGGTACTTGACTAAAGGTGTCACATCAAAGATTGAAATGGCCTTGATGAGCCAGTGGCCTTCCTCTGTGTCTCCATGCCAGTATAACCCTGATGTGGACAAAGCCATGGTCATGTACTTTGAGGTGCTTGGTCTCCAACAGGACTCCGCAACCCATACACCTGTCTGTAATCTGGAATTTGCAACCAATTTTTTTTTTTTTTTCTGAGAGGTTTTTGCTATAGGCTGTGTGCACTTGCCAGAAAGACAGAGAGACAGAAAGCAAGAAATCACCCGCCCCCCCAGGGGGGGTGGTCGGCC
>NW_006159577.1:2042997-2044665 GCF_000334495.1 Tupaia belangeri chinensis
AAAGATGGAGAGAGAAAGAGTCAGAAAGTGAGAAATCACCCCTCAGGGGGGATGGCCGTGCCACAATCCCTTCACCTCCATTCTCCTCTTGGGATCTTGTGTACGCACGCACAAGCACCCAGCGTGAGTTTAAGCCACCAGGTCCGGGACTCAAACCACGGTTGACCACATGGGAGTCCAGCAATGTAGACATTACGCCAGCTGCTGGTCCCGCAATTTTTATGACAGATTTCTGCATCACCTTTATCCACGTGCAGTTTTCCAGAAATAGTCTTTTTCTTTCCTTGCCTTTTTTTCCTTTCCTTTCCTCATCTCTCTCCTTTTTAAATTTTGGATACCCACTATTGACAAAAGCAAGCCAAGATGAAGTTATTCAGGTAGAGCTCTTAGCCCACCATCCCACTCAACCATGCCTCATTTAGTGGTAGCAGCTGTCCCCAGGCGCGTCGTTGGTGTTCCTCCTCTGTGTGAGTTGATCGAGTCCTTGTGGCACCTTTGGTAGGTCAGGACAGGAGGTGCCCAGTTCACAGAAAACTGAACAGTCTGCATTTCTTTAATGGGCCTTTCCCTCAGATCAGCCCTCTGGATTCCTCTCTCTCCTTCCTGAGGGCCTTGCACGTGTAACACACACATGCGAATAACACACACGTACAGCTTTGGATTCTCACCAGTCTGCTTTGTCAGCCCACATCACTTCTACAGTAAATATTCTGTATTGCAATCCAGAGAACTTCCCAACTATTCTTTCCTTTTCCACTGCCTGCGCCCCTACCCCAAGGACTTGCTGTATCCTTTAAGGGTCTTTTCGCATGTGTGTTTTTCCTTTTTTGGTTTTGTTTTTAAATGATGGAAAGTATGCAGCTGCCCTATTCTGCTCCAGTTGCCCCATTTAATTCTGGGCTTAGAGGAGCTGTCTTTCTGCTCCTGGACTGTGGCAGCACCAACTCCTTCAAATTCATCCCTCCCACCTGCCACTGCAGAGCCCTTGCCGTGGGATCCCATGCTGGACTCTGAGCTTCAGCAGGGTTCTACCCGAGCTAGTCTGGTGAAATCTTGGCGTTATCTTAGCGTGGATACTCTCGCCAGAGTCCCGCTCTGCTCTCTGAGGCCTGCCCAGCCCCTTATTCTATAAAACTTTCAAAGCAAGGAAAGAGGGTGTGCAGCTTCATCACTCTGTATGCTGACCTAGGACTTCTTCCCCAGGAGGGACTGCTTGGTTCTGAGAGTCGCATGTAGTCCGAGTCTCTGGGACTCCATCTAAATCAGTTGAAGTAACGGTCTCTCAAGCTGATTTAAAAGGCAGGTTTTTATAAAATCAATTCTGCTATTTTGATATCTATAGTTTATTTTCTTCTCTTTCCTTGGTGCCAATGGTCAAACCTTTCTCAAGTGCTGTTTAAGAATTAGAATGGAGCAGCCTCTGATCATGTAGGTGAGTCAGAACCTGGATTGGATTCTTCTTCTTTTGATGTGTAATTTAGGTCTTGACTTCTCTCTGTTTCGTTTGCTGTCATAATTGATGGATTATATTTGCGAATTGCACCAGCTACAAAGTTTCAATACCTTTCTACATCATGCCAATGCTGTTTTGGTTTGTCCCAAATATTTGTTGGTCATGGACAAGGGCTTGCTATCACTCAGCATTGCAAAAGTAACCCAAAGAGCGTC
>NW_006159577.1:2045054-2046175 GCF_000334495.1 Tupaia belangeri chinensis
CCTCATTGTAAAATTAACCCAAAGAGCCGCCTCTCTGGAGCCCTGGGTTTGCAAAACTGTAATCTACCACAATGGCCTTGCTGACGTCTTTGTTAGAACATCTTGTTGCGGGCTTTGGTTGAATCAGTCACTAAACACCATTCTTCTGTATGGCTGCAGAGATTGCAATTTGAAAAAAAAAAAGAATGTATTTCTTTTTACTTCATTTTGTTCAAATGTTTTAGAAATGGGGGGAAATGGTTCCAAAGGTGATATGAGCTGAACTGTGATAAGTCCCCTTCAAAGTATAATTCAGGAGAGTGCTTTCCTACTCCTCTGCAAAATAGAAAACAAACAATATGAGCCTCCTTTTAAATCGACAATCATATTAAATAGTTCTTACCTCTGGAATATTCTCATGAGCACAGAGAGTGAAAGTAGGTGAGAAGGGCCAGCCTGTGTCTATGTCTCTGGTGAGCACATGCTCTCAATAGCAAATTAAAAACAAAGAGTAGATGAGAAGGCCAGCCTAATGTCAGTGGGGAACATAAGAGACCAAGGAATGTCTGCTGAGCACATGTACAGTCATAAGTTCTAGGAATCTTACTCTGCATCCCCCTTTTCACTATGGAGGATCAGAGAAATGGAGAAAACATGGCCGGGGTGAGGTGGAAGCAAAAATTCAATCCAGTCGCTTTCTTTTACGGGAAGTGTTCTCTTCCTAAGATGAGCTTGCCATTGTGGAAGCACTTCTCAGTGGGATGTTCTCCCAAGGAAGTTTCATCATCTCGGCATGTCTAAGAAGGAACAGCAAGAGCTTCCAGGTGGCTGAGGAGTTAAAGCCATAGGGATGACCAGAGCAGCCTGGGTACCCACCACTGAGTGGCAGCCAGTGGGTCTTTTCTTACGGGAACTTCGTTGCCTGGCACAGGCCCATCAAAGCGCACAGACTGGGAGAACTGCTTTTGCTTTCCTCGTGGGAAGAGCACACAGTTCACAGACTTCAGGCCTGAGTCGTTCTATGTGCTTTGCTTTTATTGGTATATTTTCATTCTCTGTGGCTGTTTTGTTTTACCTGCCTTTTTAAAGGTACATTATAACATTGCTACTTGTTTTAGGTTTTGAGTACTTTGTAAAGAAAG
>NW_006159577.1:2047596-2053542 GCF_000334495.1 Tupaia belangeri chinensis
AAGAGTGTTGAAGTTTGTATTTTACTCATTTGTCAAACACGAATGTAAACTCCTCTCTGTTTCAAGCCTGCGAGGTAGCCTGCCTGCCTGCCTGCCTTCCTTTCTTTCTTCCTTTCTTTCTTTTTTAAAGAGATTTTGGCCATCAGGCATGTGTGCTCACCTGAGAGACAAGAGGGAAAGTGAGAAATTGCCCCCAGGGGGGTGGCCACCCTGCAGTCCTTTCTTCTGCATTCTCCTCTCAGGATTTTGGGCACACATGTGCACACACCCAGCATGAGTTTTAAGCTGCCGGGTCCGGGATTCAAATAGAAAGTCGACTATGAGTCCAGCAGTGTAACCATGACACCATCTGCTGGTCCTGGTAGTCCACAATGATTTCTAATAAATATCTTTAAGTAGACCCAAAATGTGGATTTTAAAAATGGAATTCGTAATGTTGCTATACATTATAATTATATGTTGGAATCAGGCAATTATGCACATTTCCAGTAATTACGAGATTAGCTATAATTACATTAGCTATGTAAATAGACAATAGTCAACTAGACATGACTTAAAACCCCATGGTACTAATGAATATACTAAAATAATCTTGCAGTAATGTAAAGGATCAGTAAAAGCAGAGAAAAGGGTCAAAATGATGCTTCATAGATAGAAATGTAGTTTGCTTTTGTGTGTGTGTGTGTTTTAAAAGTTTTCACCATAGGGTATGTGCACTTGCTAGAGAGGAGACAGAGAGGGGAAGTGAGAAATCAGTCCCGGGAGGGTGGGTGCGCCACAGTCCTTCCTTGATTCTCTTCCTGGGATTTTGGGCACACAATGCATACATAAACCACATGATTTTCAAGCTGCCAGGTCTAGGACTCGAACCAAGGCCGACCACTGGGAGCCTAGCACTTTGACCACTATTGCCACCTACTAGCTCCTGTAGTTATAGTTATTTACAAGGGATCACAACTGTAGTTAGCCTTGTCTGATCTGGTTTTAAGATACACTGAACAGCAACACCCGCCCTGGGGTGTCGCTACCCTGCTCTTCCATTGTAATCAGGGGGTTGGATTCATGGAACTTGCCACACCCAGTCAGCTCTCACTTTCTGCAGCTGAAGATCAAGCTCCATGTTTTATTAGTTCTCTATTGTTACCCATTTGTCAGGCCCGGTCATAAGGTTCCCTTTGTTCCTGTCAGTCTGCTGATGTGTGGATCTCTGTGCACGCGCCATGTTTCTGATGGTAGCGTGTCAAGGCCCTCGGCATTTGCACTGCGGGTCATGAATGTGTGAGGCAGCCAGAGTTGGTGGCTGGGTTTGCACACTCATCGCTGTCTCCTGTTTTGGTTTTGTGGCAGCTGCCTTTGGCTCATGCCCCTGCCATAGTGAATCCCGCTCTTAACCTGCTGGTTGTCAGTGGCCTGCTCCACGCATGTTGGGCTTCTAGCCTGTCCCAGCGTGCCCCTGCTCAGCCTAGTCTGTCCTCTCACTCTGCTGTACTCTGGGTGCCTTTCCTCTGGGTCATGGCACCTTTATGAAAAGAGTGACTATTTCAGGCTGAAAAGTCCCTTTGAGAGGCCAGGATATCAAGCAAAGGGTCCTTGGTTCAAGTAGGTCCTATGGCAACCGCAGATTGCAGCCAGCGCCCCTCACAAATGCAGGGAAGGTTCCTGGGTCGAGTTCTTGCTGGCCTACCTCAGCCTGATTAAGTGTTTAGGGTGATTGCGAACCAGAACCCCAAGATTCACATTGCTGCCAGCTTCTTGCCCTCTTTCTCTTTGCAGAGCCTTTAAGTGTTGAGCTGTGAAGTGAGACTCTAGTTTCTGATTGGTTTATACTAAGTTCATTGATAAGTGTTCTGAAAGTCGATCTGTCCTTGCTAATAAAGCCTGGGCACTCTGGCACCTGCATTTTCCCAGTGCTCATCTCCAGGGAGGCCTCATATCTTTCTGAGAGTCAAGCTCCCCTTCCATGTCCAGCAAGCATTTGGCTGAACACCCCCAGCTGGGCTGTGAAGTAGTCAGAGTCATGCCTGCAGAGTCTAAAGGTCTTTGCAGCCCATCTCTGACTGTCCCACGGGGTTAAGAGTGGGGTTTGTCAGGCTAGTTGTCTGCAGATAGGTGGAGGCTGGCAGGCCACTGCAGGTCCTGGAGGGACGTCCTCCACTGCTTTCCTTAGCTCAGTGCCCAGCATGTCCAGGCTCTTGCAAATGGGTACTTGGGCTTCACTGTGGGCACAGACTCAGAGGCCTTGGTGATCATGGGGAGGGGATTCCTGGTGACTGTGTCTCTGTCACAGTTTCTCCCCATCACAGCGTATACTCCTTGGCAGCAAGGACTGGCACCACCGAGTCTCTGCACCCCATGTAGTCATGCTCGGAGGTTTGATTTTCAACCCGCATGTTACGTGAGTGATGAATGAAGTACGTACGTGTCACGGGGTCGGGTAGAGCTCCTGTTGGGGACTCGGTGAGAAAATTGTAACCTATCTCTGCAGATAGACGCGTTCCCTGGAGGATTATTTTTAAATGTGTTTGTTCATGGGGTGGGGGATGGGGGGGACTCATTGACAGGGTCTCTGTGTTGGCATCCTCCTGCCCTAGCCTCCCAGCTAACTAGGACTACAGGTATGCACCACCAAATCTGGCCTATTTTTAGGTCAGTATGAATATTTGGCACTGTTCAGTTTTTCCCAGACTGAACAGTCTGTGCCACCGTAGTTGGGCCTCCCTGGACTATTTTGGGGCTGCTCTTCTTTTCCTTCCTTCCTTCCCTCCTTCCTCCTTCCCTCCTTCCTTCTTTCTCTCCTTCCTTCCTTCCTTCCTTCCTTCCTTCCTTCCTTCCTTCCTTCCTTCCTTCCTTTCTTTTAAATTAAATTTGATATAGGGTACATGTGCTTGCTGAGAGAGAGAGAGCAAGAGAGAGAAAGGGAAAGTAAGAAAGCACCCTTCCAGAAGGAAGGGTCATCCTGTAGTGCTTTCTCTTCCAATCTCCTCTTGGGATTTGGGGCACGTGCATGTTTGTGCCTGGTGTATTTTTTAAGCTGCCGGATGTGGGACTTGAACCACTTGGTGATGTGGGATGCAGCCACCTTCACCACCACAGTACCAGCTGGCATTTACTCTTCTTATCTTGATAGATGACAGATTTAAAACCTAATTTTCATAATGTAGCTCTTGGGAAGTTTTACAGTGTACTCAGGAAATTGGTCGGAAGGAATGCACAAACCTTTGTTTTCACTTAAAATGGCTACAAATGGAGTTACCCTAGGGCTGAGGCTCTTTACCAAGCAGCTCATCTTAAAAGTACAGGGGTTGGCCGAAGGGATGTACCTCACTCTTCTGATTTTCTTCAGAGTTGGCTTGGAAGCTCCAAAGCCTGGAAATTGGTAAGAGTCCGGCCTTGCCGCCAGGGCCTAGGGCGTTTCAGGGTATTTGGTTCCTTTGATGACTGAAAGGATGTCTGGACTGTTGTGCTGATTGTCTCTTTGTACTCATGTAATTTAGATGAAGACTGCCTTCAAACCCTGCCAGGCTTCCTTTTTACTGTTTATCAGTGTGATTTCCCCCACCCTCTAAGAGTTAAATTAGCCAAAATGCTACTTCAAGAGGATGTTGGGGGGGAGCAAAGAAAACTTTTTGTAAAGGCAGAAAGCTGCTTTTAAACATAAATCCTACTACACTTATCTCGACAGAAACATATGAAAATCCAGCACAGCCTGTACACATTCAAAAATGGGAAGTGTTTATGTCATGGGCCTATTTTTGGCCCCTTCGCTGCGAGAAAACATTGTGTAACCCAGTAACCTTGGCGGGGCCCCTGGGGAGACACTGGCTGTGGCAGGCAGACACTGGCTGCGGCAGGCGGACACTGGCCTGCTTCCTCCTGGGATTCCACAGGCACAGGAAAGCCTCTCAGGGATTTTCTGGTTTCCACCTTCACTTTCAGAGCTGCTGTTGGTTGTGTGGGTTGGAGGAGGACCAGGGAATGGGCCCAGGCTGGGGTCGGTCCCCAGAATACTCCAGAGTTGGGGTTGGCTGCCTCCTGAGCATGTGCTGTGTTCCAGGAGGCCTTGAGACAGATCTAGAAGTGTCTGTTTCACTGAGTAGGTGGGAAACAGCACCGCCATCAGGGGCTAGGCAGTTGGGCCCAAAGACCCTGTCAGTCCCAATTTTAGTTTTGTTGATTCTACCTGCTCTGCTCGCTTGCTCACTGTGAAAGTGAAGATTACATTCTCAGAGTAGTGTTTGCCATTATTTCAGGCAGTTTCCCAGGTGATTATCCCAACTGGAACATAAAATGCTCGGCGGTTTGTCCTCTGAGACCCATGCCATGGGAGCAGCTGTTGGTCATCCTTCTCTTCCACACACTCGAGCTGTCTGGCTCTGTCTCTGGAACTGTCTGGATCTCTTGGGTCTCTGTAGTTGTGACTTGAAAACTTATGATATATGGGGGAATTTAAGAATTGGCTTTGGGTGGACATCATTTGTAACCCTGGTAGCCTTTCAGTTATTCTACAAAATCAGCTTTTTCTTGGGTTTATTTTGTGTGAAAGAGTTTAGATTGTCTTTATTTAATTTTCAGAAGCCTTTTTTTTTTTACTTTATGCAGTCATTTTATTTTTACTTTATACAATCTTCTATATTGAGAGTCTTTGCAGGATAAAAGGTTAAGTTTGTGAGACTCAGTCCTCTTTTGGAAATTAGTCCCATCTTGATCTTTTATTTAGTCAGCATGAAATTTTCCAGTAAAGCAGTCCTTTCAAAAGGCAGAAACATGTTATGAGGAAAAAAAAAATGTGCCATAGTGTTTGGAAAAATGTAAGTCCAGTTACAGGTGTTTTTACCTAACACAGGAACACATCTGTCATAATATTTGGTGAATTGCAGAGCTGAGGCTGCATGAGTTTGGGTGTTCTCCAAGGAGAGCAGTTTGGAAGCTGATGGAAATAGAACTCGGGCTCATTGGTTTTAATGCAGAGGGTGACGCTTGTCTGCCCACTGCTGTCCCACCTTTGCCCCATCCTCAACATCATGCCTTCTGTGTTGTCTCAGAAATCTATCTAATACTGGTTTTATGCACTGTCTGGTAAACCTTCTTTTTGGTCATTTTCTGTTGGAGTACTTGAACCTAAAAGTAGATAGGATTAAGCTGGTGAGTCACCAAAAACTACCCCACTATGGGAATATGTGGCACACGGTCTTTCCGAGATGGTTCCAGAGGTGACACCTACCCCTGTAGGAGAATGGCCAACCTGAGTGGGGTCGCTCAGCACTAACGCCGCATGATGTCGTGTTTTTCACTGAAGGAAGGAAAAGGAATGTGCAGCATGGCTTAATACTGAGGTATTAGGCGGTTGCCATCTGTCAGTTAAAGGCTGGACATCTTGGCTCTGACAGGTACACAATGCACTCCTTTTTGAGGGATTGGAGCAATCTTCTGTTTAAAAGTTTCTTTCTGATACTCAAAGTAATATATCTAATTTGAGGCGCTCAGGGAAATCTTAACAAAAACTGTCAGAATTGCTCTGCTGAATAAGTTATCTAGTTTAGCACTAGAAGGGCAAGAGTTACCCTAGATAGGCAGTGGCTGGACAAGTCAGAAAAAGTGCTGGCGTTGGAATCAGGCAAATCTAGGTTATTGGCAACAGCCATGTACAGCGACATTGGGTGACTGCCGTATCCAGCCCCTCCATTCCCCAGTATGTGTGACATCATCATGGCTGCCTAGAGAACTGTTTATGTGTTCATTTAAATATGCGGTTAGGGGACCAGCAGTTAGTGTAATGGCTATGTCACTGCACTCCCATGTAGTCGACCACGGTCTGAGTCCTGGACCCGGTGGCTTAAACTCACGCCAGGCGTGTATGCATGTGTGCCCAAGATCCCGAGAGGAGAATGGAGGAGAAGGGATTGCGGCATGGCCATCCCCCCTGGAGGGTGATTTCTCGCTTTCTGT
>NW_006159577.1:2054277-2056518 GCF_000334495.1 Tupaia belangeri chinensis
TGTGCCCAAGATCCCGAGAGGAGAATGGAGGAGAAGGGATTGCGGCATGGCCATCCCCCCTGGAGGGTGATTTCTCGCTTTCTGTCTCTCTGTTTCTGTTTGGTGAGCGCATGTGCCCTATAGCAAAAACCTCTCCAAAAAGAAAATAAATTTGCAGTTGGATATAACAGCCTGGTACATAGTAGACTAATGTTGATAACCGTTAGTGTTTATCTTATTTTGAAAGCCTTTAAGAATAATCTGGGATAGGGATGTTTCCATTTATTATGGACCTTTGTAATGTTTTCCAGTCCTTGGCGTATTGTCTAAGTGAACCTGTCCTCAGGCTGCTGCTGAGAGGTGTAAACACCGTCTCGTGTGTGGCCAGGCCTGCTTCCTTTTCTGCTCATGATTGCGATTACAGAAATTGCCACTAGCAGGCTTTCTTCATGCACGGAAAGCCTGCTTGTGTTTTGTAGTGTGGCGTCTTTCCTTCCTTCCTTTTTTTTTTTTTTCTTTTTTTCTTTTTTTCTTTCTTTCTTTCTTTTTTCATGTCATCCACTTTAGGAGAGGGGGTTAGGGGAGGATAGAGTCATTTGCACCTGCCAGGGCATTTTCCCTGACTTGAGGCCTTGTCATTTGTCACGGCGGACACAGTGTTGAATGTATTGAATGGAGGGCTGAGGTCTTTGCGATCACCTAGGCAAGGTCTATGGGCAGTGCTTGAGCCAGTTTATCAGTGGTCGTGAAAGTTCTGGCTTTGGAGGAACAAGCACTATTGGGGGAGTGTTGTTCCAGTTTAGTATGGACACCATGGGATGAGGGGTGGAAGAGGGTGGCATTGCCATGTGGCTCCAGTTCCTTAAAATGCACTTGTGCTCGCTATCCTAACTCATGATTAGTCTTCACTATTTTTTTTTTTTTTTTTTGGAGAGGTTTTTGCTATAGGGCGCGTGTACTCGCCAGGCAGACAGAGAGAGACAGAGAGACAGAAAGCGAGAAATCACCCCCCAGAGGGGATGGCCACACCGCAGTCCCTTCTCCTCCATGCCCCTCTTAGGATCTTGGGCACTCACGCACACGCACCCGGCATGAGTCTTAAGCCACCGGGTCTGGGACGCGAACCGCGGTTGACTACAGGGGAGTCCAGCAACATAGCCATTACACTAACTGCTGGTCCCTTCACTATTTTATACTTTTTAAAAATAAAATTATTTTTTATTTAATTTGACCAAGGGGGGACAGAATGAGAAAGAGAGAAAGAGAAAGTGAGAAAGCAAACCACCAGGACCAGGATTCAAACCATGGTCGACTGTGTGGGAGTCCAGTGCCTTTAACCACCATGCCACTTGCCAGTCCCCACTGTACCTCATTTTTAAGTGTTTTTAGTGTATTGGGTTGCCAGAAATGTCATGATGATGATGAATTTTTGCATAGAAAAATCATAGGAAAAATACATCACGACTTTTCCAGCAGCCTAGTGTGTGTATATATATATATATATATGTGTGTGTGTGTGTGTGTGTGTGTATGTGTGTGTGTGTGTGTGTGTGTATATATATATATATAGTGCCTCTCTAGCTTCCAGATTACCACCTGTTATTTTCATTGTGAATTTTTCGTCCTGGGACTCTTGCAGTTGGAGGAGGGGAAGGGGGCTGCTGGAATTAGGCTTCCCTTTTTGAACATATTTAGAGATGAGACGATCAGATGCAGCAGTTCCCCAGCTTCTGCTTCCTGATGTTAGAGTTTAGTCCCCCAAGTCTCCTTTTCCTGTGACCTCTGTTGCAGCCTTAAAATGATAAGTTCCAACTCACACCTGGGACATTTTATGCCGGGTCCTTCGCCCTGCCTCCCTCCCTAGAACTGATAGAATAGTGCAGCCCTGACCTCTGGTCCCCGCAGACTTAGCTAGGACCACGGCCGCCCAGTCTTGTCCGGGAGGGCGGTGAGGGCCAGCAGTGGCCCCACTATGGCGGGCAAGAACTACGGGACCTGGACTGTGAGGCTGGCGCCCGCCCTGCGCGCCAGGAAGCTGCAGGGCAGCCTGCGCCCGCTGGGGCTAGGCCCGGCCCACTCCAGGCCAGGCGTCCTGGCTCCCCACTGCCGCCAGCTTTGGGGATACTGAGGTGCTGAACCAAGGAACTAAGGCCTGGAGGAGGTCCCCCCGGACTGGGGTGGCGTTGTGGCGTTGCTGGTCCTGAGCAGGAACCGCTTCTCCAGGCTGTCCTCCAGGCGGCCGACCCCTGCCAGCACCTCCCT
>NW_006159577.1:2074558-2078790 GCF_000334495.1 Tupaia belangeri chinensis
CCCCGCCCCTTGCAGGGGTGACAGTCTCTGTGTTTTATGATAACAAGGTAAGGAATGCATTTGGACTTGACCAGTGTGACCTGTTTGACTTGTACCCAGAGTCCTCTCAAAGTCAGATTTCAATATTGGCAAAGCATGGGGTTACAGACCAGACCTGTTTCTTGGAACACCTTGCGTTCTACAACTGCTCATGAAGCTTTTCTATTTATCCACATTTAATTTGTTCTTAGCTCTGTGCGATGGATTAACGTTTCATCAGAGTGGATTAAGATTGAACTGACATTGAAGCAGTTTTATTTTGCGTCTGTCACTTTTAAAGCAATCGAAGGCAGGGGTGGGGGAGCCCTTGCGGGAGGGGGAGGTAGTGCTCGTCCTAAAAGGACCCTGGAGAGAATGAGGCAGCTAAGCCGGAGCTTCAGTGTGGAAATAATTCCCAGTTGCAGGTCGGGAGGCCTGGCTGGAGCAGGCAGCCGGCTTCATCAGTCTGAGATGTCACATGGAACAAAAGCTTTAGGGGTTTTATTTAGCTCCTAATCCGCACGCTGAGAGAGCCGAGGTCCATGTGAGCACACCAGCCAGGAAGGGGGGACCCAGCAGGCTTGAGTACAGCCTCTTTTCTGGGACTGATCCGTAAAGCACAGACCTCTCGGGCTACCGTTGGGGAGTGAGGCAAAGTTACCGTGAGTCTTGTGTTTTGTCTACTAGGGTTTCAGAGGATTAATAATTTAGGCCGTACTTTGAAACAGAAAACCCCCAGTTGGTTGTTCTTGCCGTCTTGGAAGGGTTAGAATATAGCCAGGTCTGTTTTTGATGTATGTAATTGAAGATTTATAAAGAAAGGCTTCCTCCTCTGCTTCGGCTGCAGTCATTTTTTTTTTTTTTCCAATGCCGGTTCCCAGCAGGCATATAAATATTAGTCGTTCTCAGAGCTGGGATGCTGCTGGGTGGTATGAGGGCCCCTGGGAGAACACTGAGTCCCCACGGCCTCTGGGGAGGAGAAACTCTCTGACGTATGGCGCAGGAGAGGGGGCTTGGTGTGAGCAGCCAGGCCACCGACCGCAGGACGCTGCTTTGCCCGGGGCCGCCGAGCCCTACCTGTACCGGGAGGCCTTTTATAACTCACTTGCTGCAAGGAAGGGCTCCACTCCCGACTTCGCCTTCTACGACAGCAGGCAGGCAGTGATGTCTGCTCCCAGCTCCCTGCCACCACGGGATTACTACCGCGACCCGTCCGGAGCCCCCAGGCTGCCCAAGGAGCCTCCCTACTATCGGGACGTGGGAGCCAGCCGGCCAGTGCCCAGCTATGGAGTGCTTGGCAGCAGAATGCCGTGGGATCAGATCCAAGGTCGCTTACCTGCCCTCCAGGATGCCAGTCAGCTGTACCGGGATCCTGGGAGTAAAATGATCCCTCCGGGGCAGCGGACACAGAGCAGAGCCCCGTCTCCTGGACGGTATGGAAGGGAGCTGCCCGACACCAGGTATGGGCCAGAGGCACCTGCCTACCCACCCAGCCAGGTCTACAACGATGTTGGCGACAGACCTGTCGATTCCATCCCTGCCAGACAGGTGGCCCCGACGTGCCTGGTCGTGGACCCCAGCACAGCTGCTGCCCCTGATGGCAGCACAGGGGCCACCCTAGGTGCCCTGAATCGAGGCTATGGGCCCACCCGGGAAAGCATCCATTCCAAGATGGCTTACGAGAATTATGACGCCGAGCTGTCTGCACTCCAGGGGCCCGGTGGCAAGAGGAGCATGCTCCCTGAGTTCCTGACCTTTCTGCGGGCTGAGGGGGTGGCAGAGGCCACGCTGGCAGCCCTGCTGCAGCAAGGTTTTGACTCTCCAGCCGTCCTGGCCACCCTGGAGGACACGGACATCAAGAATGTTGCGCCCAACCTGGGCCAGGCTCGTGTCCTGAGCCGCCTGGTCAGCAGCTGCAGGACTGAGATGCAGCTGCGGAGGCAGGACCGTGTGGGCCCACTGCCCCGGACGCGGTCCAGCAGCTTCAGCCATAGTGATTTGACCTCACTGGGCACCACAGCCCTGCAGCCCCAGCCTGCAGGTCCCCTGCAGACGGCATCTCCCCGAGCTGGAGACCCAACTCGCCGCCCCTCCAGCGCACCATCTCAGCACCTACTGGAGACAGCGGCTACCTACTCAGCCCCAGGGGTGGGCACACAAGCTCCCCACTTCCCCCCCAACTCTGGGTACGGCTCTCCCACCCCATGCACGCTGGCAGCACGGCTGGGCCCCACACATCCCCCACAGGCTGGAGTGGCATTGACTAACCCAGGCCCCTCGAACCCCCTTCACCCAGGCCCCAGAACAGCCTACTCCACAGCGTACACGGTGCCCATGGAGCTGCTGAAGCGGGAGCGCAGCTTGGCCGCCTCTCCACTGCCCAGCCCCCGTGGCAGTCCCCAACTCCTGCGGAAGCCGGGTGCCCCCATGGAAACATCTGCCCTGCCACCAGTCAGCCAAGGCCTCCACACACCCCACTCATCGTACCAGAAGGTGGCCCGGCGGACCGGGGCTCCAATCATCGTGTCCACCATGCTTGCACCGGAACCAAGTAATCTCACCCCCGCATGCCCTTGCTGGGGACCTTGAGGGGACTGTTTGGGTGGGAGTAGGGGTGTAGCCATCTGAGCATAGGAAGGTAAGCGCTCGCTGACCAAACATACACTCACTCATACACGTTTGCACCCCCACACTTATATATGCATGTAGCATTCGCCCCACCAGTGGGGGGCAGGTGGTGCAGCTCAGTGGCCAGCTCCAAGGATGGCCAGTTGACAAGGGGTCTCTTGGGTTAAACTGATTTGCATCTCAGGCAGATTGAACCACTGGGGCAGCATAGCCTTCCCCTCCTCTAGTTGAGTCTTGTGGGTTTCCCTTTACAATAATGAAGCACGACTATGTTCTTGGGGAAATTCAGAAGCCATTCAAAACAGACCGTATCCTTCAGCTCAGCAGAGGTGGCGTTCCTGTTGAGTAGCATTGGAAGAGGCAGGAATATTTTATCAAACGCCCCCCATAAATTGTGCCTGGCACATTTGCCATTAGAATTGCGCTGCAGTGGGCACATACCTTTTAAGAGTCTGCACGCGATTATCAAAGGCAGTGATTAACCGCCATAGAGATAAAAATGTGTGTTTCCATATTTGTGGGTTAAACAAAGCAAGATGTGGAAATCCTTTAGAACTCACGTTGGAAAAACAGATTTAGTCTCTCATCTTGGGAAATACAGTTGGGAATTCTGCTTGCTTGTAGGGAAGAACTGTATTTCCGAGTTGAGGGAAAAGAGAACGATGCTAGGTGGTTTTCTTCAAATCACAGCCAGGTATAACATGTCTCCTGCATTTCTCTTGGACCTTGGTGGACATCCTCTGAACCACGTTTGGAGTTTTTATTTTAATTCTAGAATCTTGACTGAACATTTAAGATGGAAATCATTTTTCTTCCTTTCAAACATACTTTGTTTCTTCCCTTTTTGCCTCCCAACATAGTTTAGAAAACTGCACTCTTTTTTAATGAAATGTTTTTCTGTATAACTAGCATTATAAAGGTGGGTGGTAGGGTGAGAAGTAGTTAAGGAAAAAAATCTACCTGATGATAACCCTGTAATGGCTATGGGTGAGCCCTAGAAGCAGGATGTTGAAACTGGGTTAAAGCATTAAGCTCGTCTCCCATCAGAGTAGAGTGGGTGGTGGACTGCCTGTCTCCTGTTGCTTCACGGAGCTGACCTGTAGGCACTTCATTTGGTATGTCCCGAGCCGGGCCAAATAACTGGCTAGATCTGTCTGGTTTTTTTTTTGTTTTTTTTTTTTTTTGTTTGTTTGTTTGGTTTTTTTTTGCAATAGATTCTGGTTTTATCTCATGTGGATTTTTTTAAAAGTCTGATCATGTAACTTATTCGACTTTTTAAAATCAATGTGCAAAGAGAAAGAAGTCAGACGATTTTTCTGAGGCCTTGTGCCTTCTCTCTCATAGTCAAACGTTCTTCCTTTGCATCCAACTAATTTGCATGGCGATGACATTTGTTGCTCCAGTAATTTCATCTGATAATGGCCGGGCTTGCAAAGCGGATCTGAAAACATATTCCTTAATTATGTGTTGCTAAGCAACGGGAGGGTTTGGTCATAATCACAGAAAGATTATCTCCTCATTGAAGCCGTGGAAAGGTTTTACTAAAGGAGACCTGTAAAAATTGCCTCCTCCTTCTCCCCCCCCCC
>NW_006159577.1:2078932-2083931 GCF_000334495.1 Tupaia belangeri chinensis
CTGGGTGTATCTTTTTGGTGTTTTTTTTTTTTTTTTTTTTTTTTGTTTGTTTGTTTGGTTTTTTTTTGCAATAGATTCTGGTTTTATCTCATGTGGATTTTTTTAAAAGTCTGATCATGTAACTTATTCGACTTTTTAAAATCAATGTGCAAAGAGAAAGAAGTCAGACGATTTTTCTGAGGCCTTGTGCCTTCTCTCTCATAGTCAAACGTTCTTCCTTTGCATCCAACTAATTTGCATGGCGATGACATTTGTTGCTCCAGTAATTTCATCTGATAATGGCCGGGCTTGCAAAGCGGATCTGAAAACATATTCCTTAATTATGTGTTGCTAAGCAACGGGAGGGTTTGGTCATAATCACAGAAAGATTATCTCCTCATTGAAGCCGTGGAAAGGTTTTACTAAAGGAGACCTGTAAAAATTGCCTCCTCCTTCTCCCCCCCCCCTGTTTATTTTGTACTGCCTTCTAACAAAAACATTCGCTGTTATTTGAGTATAGGGCGAGGGATCTTATATAAGTTGTTTGGAGTGTGATTGTTAACACACTGTTTTGCAGACCAAAGGATATTGATTTTTATTTCATTTGCATGGCAGCAAGCCAGTGCCAAGGAAGTCTGCAGTCGGAAGCCTGCCAGCAAATACATTTCTCTGTCAAATGATATACCCCATAGTTGCAGTTCTCATCTTCATTTCTTATCATACATTCAGTGTGGCATTCTCCTCCTACCTGTTGGGTCAGGAGGGTAGGGGTTTGGCTTCCTGGTAGCTTTTTAGATATGTAAATGGCATTTAGTGAGCTGGATTCAAGAATTGACAGCCAGATTTGACTCTGATGGAGCCCGTAGGAAAACTAGATAGTAGACAGAGTCACCACGCCCCTGAGGGAATGCACCAGGTCCCGATGCACACACTGGGCAGCCCCACTCACCCCGAGCCAGGAGATGGCGATCTTGAAATCCAGCCACAGCACTCGTTTGAGTCACAGCCAGCTCAAATAAATCGGTTTGGTTTTGCCTCCATCGGATCCTTCCACCCAATCTGGAAGGACAGGGAATGGCTATGATGTTGGCACTCCTCTCCCTTGGGAGAGACATTGTTGGAGGACTCACAGTGGAGTTGTCTGGCGTGTTTTGGGTATTTTAGTATGCGTCGGCTGTTCTTGGTCCACAAACTACCTGCTTTATTTTGGTCGGTTTTGAGCACTAAGCAGTGGGCTGCTGTTTGTCATCTAGCCCAGCCCGGTGACCAGGCAGGCAATGACAAGGCGAGGAAGGCAGATGGTGCAGGGACCCCGGTCACGCAGGATAAATGGTGCTCCTCCCGTGCCGCACGTGAGCATGGCACCTGGCAGGGCTGCCATGGCTCTAAGACTGGCCCGGCCCACTGTGGCATGCACCGCAGACCCTCTGGCGGGGGCTAGAAGCCAGCAATCTCGCCATGTCACGTGTTGTCGCCCAAGCCCTCCCCGCACCCATGCAGCGAGAGCATCATGTAAACGAGTGGCACGGCCGTTTTCATGTCTTTGTCTTACCAAAATACGGCAAAGCACGGAGGCTGAAAGGGCTCAGCTGAGGAGCAGACCCCGTGTTCAGAGTGAGAAATGCACTCCCATCCTACTCTCTCTGCGTCTCCATTTTCTTCTAGCCATTTGTCTTGCTGCAACCGGGTTAATGAAGTGCATATGTGACCCTGATTTAGTTGCCAGGGTCGCTGCCCCAGGACTCCAGGGCAAGAGGAGGAGACTGTGGTTCTGTTGCAGGGCTCCGAGGAGGCCGATGGTTGTGACAGTGTTCACTGTCTTGAGTTGGTCACTTGCTTGGCCCTGTTGGATGTGCCTCTAAAATTCTAGCACTGGTTTCCAACGGCAGTGGGTGTGAACTCCTGACCTCCTGGGTGGGTAGTTCCCCCAGTAGAAATCTAAGTCCCATCAAAATCCAGACAGAAGGAAGCTCCCTTGGGCACCCCCATTCCCTGCCCCCTCACCCCCGTAGCTCAGTGATTGCTCGGGTGTCCTCGGCGCTCTTCAGGGCTCCCTCTGCACGTGGAGATCTTTGCGGGACAAGGAGAGAGGATTCGCTGGTTTTGAAGGTCACGACCTTCAAACCATCAGATTGGAGAGAAGGTGGAAAGAGCCTCCATGAGAATAGAGTCCCTAGAGGCCCCCAGGGCAGCTGGTTATACCCATTCCCTACCCTATCAGGAGTCTGGGGCCTAGCCCGGCTCAGGTCACAGGAACATCTGAGGGACTTTATGGAGGCTGTGACCCTGGGCTGGCCTACAGACCCAGCAGAGTGATGGTGCCCACCCTTGCAGTGTGGAGGCTGTGTGGCATGACTAAAGGGAATTGTACGGGCGGCCGAGAAACCCACTGGGTAGCTCTCCAGGGCTGAGTCCTGAACACAGACCATGGCCTGGGCAGCACACAGTAGGAGCTTGGGCCTCCATCCTTCCTCAACACCGATCACGTCCCGGTTGTGTGCCTGGCCGGGGGGCCGGTGTTTGGGGCTCACAGGTGGGCGAGACCTAACCCTTGCTTCGAGCCCTCCCAGTTGAGATCTATGAAGGGTCATTACATAAAAGACAGTTACTGTGACTGCCAGAACAGGGCCACACGTGGGCCTCTCAGGGGGCCCAGAACACGGGGTTAGCCAGCTATGCCCACGCTTGGGAAGGCATCCCTAAGGAGCACGTGTGTGCGCTGGCAGGGGGCATGTGGAGAGCCAGAACTCAGCCCCAAGTCAAATTTGAAATGTGTGGTCCGGGCACCGCGAGGGGACACTGCCCAGGCTGGCGTGAGGCGAATAGAGACTGCATGAGCTGCTGCTTACAAGGGCAGGTAAGGCCCGGCTGCTCTATGATTCCTATGGTTTCTCTTTCTCTCGTAGGGTGCCGCATACCTGAACAGTCAGGAAACTCCATTGTTATGGAACAGGAAGGGGACTGGTCCAGGACCACAGACCCAGGACCCCTCTTCCCCTCTGGCCCTTTTCCTGGGCAGAACCTCCCTGTCAAATCGAGGAGGCATACATGGTTCTAAGGTGCTGACAGCTCAGCTTTTCCTAGCCAAACACCTGGCCAAGCCCAGCTTCAGTGAGCTCTTCAGGCCTTCCATTTTGCTTTTATGCTCGATCAGTCAGGCGCTTCTGCGTTTGTGTGGAGTTGAAATGTGGCATTTTGGTCCATTCTTCTCCACACTCAGAGCGCTGCCTTGGCAGTGACCTGCCCCGAGCCTCGATGCATTCAAGGGCCAGATATGGCCGGTCCCAGACCTTGCGGGGCTCCCGTGACTCTAACCCTCTGTTGGTACTTGCTAGATTGATCTTGTCACTGCAACTCCTTGCTGTCCTCTCTGCTGTGTTCTCATAGTCCAAGCAGTCACCCCTCCCAACATTACTGCCCTGAAGTAATTGTATCTTTGCTGTGTTCTTACAAATCTCAGAGCCTGAACTTGGCTTCACCCTTTGTTTTTGTGGCATGTTTTACCACGCTGAGTCTAAATTTCTCAGACCTAAAAAGGCGATAGACCTGCAGGAATGTACAGCTGTTGAACGTGTGACTTGGACATGTTTTGCCTACTGTGTGTCTTTAGGCAAGTATACTGAGTTCTCTGTGCTTTTATTTTCGTTTTGTTGGTTTGTTTTTTCTTAGAGATTTTTGCTATAGGGCGTGTGCACTCGTCATAGAGACAGAAACAGAGAGACAGAAAGCAAGAAATTACACACACACACACACACACACACACACACACCCAAGGGGTGGTGGTAGATGGCAATGCTATAATCCCTTCTTAGCCATTCTCCTCTTGGGATCCTGGGCACGCACGCACACATGCCTAGCCTGAGTTGTAAGCTACCAGGTCTGGTACTCGAACCACAGTTGACTATGTGGGAGTCCAGTGATGTATCATTACACCATCTGCTGGCACCTGTGCTTTTGTTTTCAAGTTCATAAAAGGAGGGTAGGAATTGAATCTGCTTAATAGGTTCATGGGAGTATAGTGAATAGAGAAAGAAATCACTCGGGTGATCATTGAATCTGGTTGGCCTTGCCCAGAGGCTGTGCCTGTTTTAAAAATGGTGCTTTTTCATCATCATCATTGTTCCTTGGCCAAGAGCCAGCATGGTGGGCTGCCAGGACACTCAGGTAGCTCTGTTCAACTTGTTTCCCAGCTCTGCATCCTTCACAGCAGCCTTCTCTGACCCTCTGGGCGTGGACTTCTGTCTGTCAAGGACATCGTTAAGGTGAGCTGAGCCAAGATAGCTGGACAGTGGCAAACTGCCTGAAGCAGACCCACTACTGTCTGCAGTTGGACTCAAGGGCTTTCTGCTAGGCCCGAGGCTTGTTAAAGCTTAGAGGGGACCGGGACCAGCAGTTAGCATAATGGCTATGTCGCTGGACTCCCATGTAGTTGACCACGGTCCCAGACCCGGTGGCTTAAAACTCATGCCAGATGCGTGTGTGTGCATGCCCAAGATCCCGAGAGGGGAATGGAGAAGGGATTGCGGCGTGACCATCCCCCCTGGGGGGTGATTTCTCGCTTTCTGTCTCTCTGTCTGGCGAGCGTACGCGCCCTATAACAACAACAACAACAACAAAGTGAAAGGACAGTCAGGTAAGGCCTCTTGGAGGAGATCTCTGATTTAAACCCTGAATTGAGAGGTGCAGACAAGCTAAGCAGAGCAGAGCAAGCACAAAGACCTCAAGACAGGAGGAGGAACTCATTTTTACAAGAACTATAAGAGGTTAAGTATGGCAAATACAGAAAAGCAAGAGGAAACCTGATTGGAAAAGTAGGGCTGGAGCACTAGAACCTTCTACAATCTAATACGGTAGAGCTCGGGCTTTATTCTGATGGGGACACTGTTGTAAAAATGTATGTACTAACACGATTTACTTAAGAAAAACTGACTTCTCTATGAGAAAAAGACTAAAGCATGGTGGCAGTATGACCACTCCAGAGGCTACAGCCGATCTGTAGACAAAAAAAGCCAACCGGGGT
>NW_006159577.1:2084384-2092313 GCF_000334495.1 Tupaia belangeri chinensis
AAAAAAAAAAAAAAAAAAAAAAGCTTAGAGGGGGCCAGGCAGTGGCGCAGCAGGACACACAATGTCCCTGAAGCCGACCCACGTGGAAAAGTTCTGGGTTTGCACCTAGAGAACTCCCTGCATACTCTGGGCATGTTCGTGTGTGATCTGGTATTGCTGAAGCTGGGTATTAGGTTGTAGTGTTCAAGACCATGTTGGGTTTTCTGTCTCTCTCTCTCTCATGCATGGAAGAAATAAACATATAAACAGAAAACCCACTTAATGAGCCTTTTCCAAAAGTATCTGGGTATTTCTATAAGCTCACCTTGCATATAGCACGCCACGCTTGTTGGCTCAGGCTCCTCTGTAGGGATGTATATCGGGGATGTCGCACAAGGACTGGGAGACTCGTGGGCACTTGGCTTCAGCCAACTGGGTGGGAACCCCAGGTCCTCAGCCTAGTGGGCCAGACTCCTCACCCGATCTGAGGGCTTCAAGGGTGAAGAGATCATTGTGTGTTTTTGGCCTCACAGGCTGGGGGACCCAGACCAGGTGGTAAATGAGATTAGTTGGTTTTAGGAATTAACCTATGTTTTCATAGAAGGAGACGTTTGCCAAGACTGCTGCTGGAACATTGGCCAACTCTGTTCACATTCCTCTTACCAGACCCCCTTTTGTATGTCCTTGGGTGGCCCAAAGTGGGTTACCACAGGTCAGCCCATCTCTGGGAGGTAGTTCACCTCCCTGGCTTAGAAAACAGCTCCACACGGAAGTGTGGGCTTTGTCCAGTGGCACTCCAATGGGTGCCTTAACCGTCTAGAGCCAGTGCATCAGAACACAGCTTTGTTCCCATAATAAATAATCACGTTGGAGTGCTTTTCCCCATAATTCTAACCGTCAGGGATTATTGCCTCTCTAAGATCATTCCACATGCACTCTTGAGAGAGAGAGAACCACCCATTGGAAGTCATGGCCACATCACAGTCCCTTTTCCAATTCTCCATTCTGTCAGGAATTTGGGCATGCATGACACACCTGGCATGTTTCTCAAGCCACCAGGGCCAGGATTTGAACTGAAGTTGGCCATGGGGATCTTGCTCCATTAACAACTAGGCTCTAGGGCCAGCCATCTCCAAAGTGCAGGTTAGATTTTTCTGGAAGATTTGCAGAACCACGGGCACAAAGGACCTGAGCAGAATCCACTGTGAGGGCAAGTATGTTCATCTGCCCATAAAATGAAAAGCCTGGCTGGCCCTTGCACCATATTGATCTAACTCTTCTTTCTCTTTCCCACTCCCTCCCTCCCTTCCCCCCTCCCCCTTTTCCTTTTCTTTTTAAAAGTTTATTCAATTTTTATTCTTTTATTATGCCAGAGGTTACATGGGCACACGTGAGAGAGTGTGTGCGTGTACCTCCCCATGGGGCCTGGTTACACCACCATCTTTTTTCTTCCAGTTCTCATCATGGCAGGATCCTGGGCATACATGTGCACTGACGGCCTATAAACCACCTGAGCCAGGACTCAAACTCTGATTGCTGTGTGGGATATGGCTTCCTCTGCATAATGCCTGACTGCTATGCTATTGGGTCATCCCTAAAGTTGACTGACTTACTTCCGTCAGTGGGAGAAAACCCCAGCAAGGTCTCCATGCTGGGATCTACCCTCAACCTCAGGCAACCCAGATCACAGGCACGAGCACATACCCAATGCACGTGTAGAGGCTCCAGGTCACGAACCAGGAACGTTATCGCCTGAGTTCAGTTGCCTTACTGTTACACAGCTTTCTGGCCCTCCTTCCTAATGTGATCCTTGCGCTTGACTGTTCCATGCCCACACTGGGGCGCTGTAAGTTCTGTTCAGCTTAAATCAGCCTGGGTGCCTGAAGGTCTTCAGTGGGTCACGGGTCCCAAGAAATCCTCACTAACTTATTGGAATGAATTTTTTTTTTTCCACTTTATGGTCATCTCACACACACACACACACACACACACACACCCTTTTTTTAAGAGAAATTTTTGCTGTGGGGCATGTATGCTTGCCTGAGAGACTGAGAAACAGAAAGTGAGAAGTCACCTCCCAGGGAGGTGGCCATGCCACAATCTCTAGTCCTCCATTCTCCTCTGGTGATTTTGGGCACACAAGCACACGTGCCTGGCATGAGTTTCAAGCCTCTGGGTCCAGGACATGAACCGTGGTCAGCTATGTGGGAGTCCAGCGACGTAACCATTATGCCATCTGCTGGTCCCTTCCCTAACCTTTTTGATAGTGTCTTTAAGCGTAAAAATTTAATTTGGGGTCCTGCTTGATGATGTAGCAGTAATATACTGCCTAAAGAGATGTCAGATCCCTTGTGGCGACTGTAGTTCAAATCCCTGCCTCAGTCAGCCTGAACACACCGACCACGCACATAGCTGCCCAAGGTACAGTGTACTGGAGGAGGGTGATCACGGTGTGACCAGACCCTGCAAAAAGGTTTCTCTCTATCATTTCTCACATGTGCCCACATTGCTCTGAAAAAAACTTTATTAATTTTTAGTGTCAAATGTGAAATGCTATTTAGTTAGTTTCCTATATGCTTTCGTGTCATATCTAAGACTCCACTGCTTACTCCAAGGTCATGAAGTTTCATTCCACTGTTCCCTTCTTACCAGTATTAAATTTTAGCTCTTACATTGAGCTCTTTAATTTTTCTTAGAAGTATTTATTTCATTTTATTTATTTTTAATTTGACCAGAATGCAGAGAGGGAGAGAACAAGTGTCCAGATTTTGGACTCGAACTGTGGTTGGCCATGTGGAAGTCTAGTACCTTCACTACCATGTCACCTGCCAGCCCCAAGGTCTTTGATTTTTGTTGTTGTTAATATGGTGTGAGGTAAGGGTCCAGTTGCATCCTATTGCATGAAGCTGTCCAATTGTCTCAGCACTGTTTGTCTTTAGGATGCCAAGCTATGAGATGGGCTGGGCTGGCCTGGCCCAGTTGTAGAGCCTCACACCAGTACTGTTTGCATTTGGAAGCTAACCTTCTAAGGATGGAGCCTGATGTTTTTAAAGTGAGAAAAGCAACATATATTAACAGGGAAGTTTTTCAGGTGTTTGGAGCCAAATTCTTATCCCCAGGGGTATATAAGGCAATAATTCTAAAGCTCTTTTGCAGATTTCTTGCTGACACATGGAAGAATTCTTTTAAGTTAATAAAAGAGAGGTAGTAGTTGTAATCCATAATCCAGTTTCTATATCCATTTGGCAGCATAGAACCTAATGTAATTAAACATGCGTTGCTGGGTGTGTTCCACCTCTCTGAAGCTGGCTTACACAAAGGACTTCCTAGTTGTTTTTTTACATAAAAGGAAAAGAAAAGAAAATCAAGGCTACATGCGTTCATCCGTACTCCCTTCACCACTCGAGGATCAGAAAGACACGCCATGGATAAACTGAGTACAGCAGCACCGTGCAGCAGGTGGTCATGGCAGCTTTTGCCAAACCGTCAGGAGCATAAACTCAAACCTGTAAGCCCCATCCCTCAGGAGGACATGTTCTCCTGAGAGCAGTGGAGAGTGTGGTCCCAGGAAGGGTTTGCAGATATTCCTGGAACATGGGAGAACTGTGTGAGAAAGAACTGAGTACTGAGCCCATACTGAGAAAGAATTGTGGCACTGAACTCACTCTAGAAAGGAGCGGGCGCCTGGACTGTGTTCTGCCGGAAGGGGTGAGAGCGGAGATTCCATCTTCCGATTTCCAAATGCAGAAAGGTGGAAGGGGACCCAGCAGGCACTGCGTCCTCACAGTACTGGCTTGATATGACCACAGCACCTCCACAGGGCTTGGCTAAAGCCTGTAGCCCCATGTTCCCCAAATATGCCTCTTGCCCATCTGCCAGGGCTGGGGTGGGCCTAGAACCAGCTTTTCTAGAATCTAGGGTCCTGATCTAGCCCAGTAAGTAATACAAGCAGTCACCATTATGGAGCATTTGATAAGAATTATCTCCCATCCAAATCCCAAGAAGACTCCATTTACGTCCCCCCCCTCCTCCTTTTTTTAGGACAGATTTTTGCTATAGATTGCATGTGCTCACCGGACAGAGAAAGTGAGAAATCACCCCCTGGGGGGGCGGGTAAGGGGGATGGCCGTGCTGACATCCCTTCTTCCTCCTTATCCTCCTGGGATTGTAGGCACACATGCACATCCTCCCAGTGTGAGTTTCAAGCCTCCAGGTCTGGGACTCAAGCCATGGTCAGCCATGTGGGAGTCCAGCACCTTAACCGCCATGCCACCTGCTGGCTCTCATGTCTCCTTTTAAGATGGAAAATCTGAGGCCGAGAACAGTTTTAGAACTTCGGGTCAGCTTGTCTAACTCCTATCGTATGTTCCGTGGCTGTGCCGTGGGGACCCACTGGTGGGTACCTCGGTGGCTTTGGAAAACCAGCAGAGCTGCAGAAGGAGACACTAGCCCAAGCCGAAACCAGAGTCTGTCCATACAAGGAAACAGGGTAAAGTAGCTGGACTTAAGGCCGAAATCCCGGGTGCTCTGCGGTTCATTCCCCCCGTGTGACATTGGGGTAATGGTCTCCGTCCTACTTGTCCCCAAGAGATTTCCGAGGGCCCCATCATGCCCTGAACTTTGTCCTTGGCCAAGCCTGGGACACGTGTGTGCTCAACAGGCGTTTCCGGTGCTCGCTGTTCCCAGCCGGTGGCTGCAGAGGCAAGCCCCGTCCTTGGTATCGTGCTGCCTTCTGGGACAGTTCAGGGAATTAATTATTCCCATGAAGAGGGTATAGCGTTCTTCTGTCTGATTAAATGGACTGTAAAATGTTCTCTGGTCCTAAGAGGATTTAAGCCTAGCTATCAGAAATGGCTCTGACACACACAAGGGGAAAATTACATAGATGGAGAAGTAAGTACAGGGCAAGATGAAGCTTGGCAGGAAGGCCAGAATGCAGCATTTCCTGCAGCCCTGTGCAAAAGGACAGGTGGAAATTTTGGTCTGAGCTTACTAGCAACCAAAGTAAAGAGGGAAACAGATTATTTAAAAGAGTCACATATGTGCAAGATCTTGCTGGTGGGCCTGTTGCTCAGAAGATGTGTTTTCCAAGTGATCCCGAGGTGCGCTTGTCCTGCCCTTGACCATCTGCCCAAAGAAGTGGCCTGAGCTCTTGGTGGGCAGTTCGCTTTCTTCCGTTCTCTCTACTTCCCAGCCTGCTCCTTCGCATCCACAGCCTCGGCTGCCTTGTGACAGCTTCCTGCCTGTTGTCTCGTTTTTGTCAGGTTCACCAGGGCCACAACCTCGGCAGAGCTGCCAAGCTCTCCTATGCAGTTTCGGGGTCTGACTGGCAGGAGGCAGCTGACTTCCTCCCCAAGCCAGCGGCAAGACCCAAGTGTCCGCCTCCTCCCTCTCAGACCAGCCATCTTAAGGGACAGCCAAGTCCAAGGGGAAGTGGCGCTTTTCCTTGGTTGATGGGGACTCTGCCTGGGGAGCTGGCTGTTACTGCCAGCTGCCCAGGGCAGGCCAGTCCATTCTCCTCCATCCGAAGTGCTTAACGCTGACCTCTCAACCTAATTACCCGCTGGGGATGTTGCTGTTAGGTGCTTTTTATATGAAGGAATAAATATGACTTTGTGGTGGATTCTAGGGCTTCCTGTAAACTGGGCTTTGAGCCTGGAATGCTTTAGAAACATTCAGATTTTAAGGAAAACATTACAGTGGAAAGGAGAAGGGAAGGACCATCCCACCAGCTGTGTGCTTGGGAACGTCAGCTTCCTGGCTCCCTGCGGCCCAAGGCCAGCACTCTCGGCCGCCAGCCTCTGAATGGCACGCCTGTTAAAAGTTCTTCAAGGCCACTTTGCTTTTTGGGCTTTAGGGCCACATGAAAACCGAGCTGAAGGCACAGGGATTTGTCCTTGTCCCATCTCAGCCTTGGTGGCTGCTGTATCTAAGGAAGGTGTTCCAGTCTATTCTGTTGATAACAACAACCACTACCACAAAATACCACCACAAAATTACAAGTTTATTCAGCTCATGGTTTCAAGGCCAAGGTCTGTCTGGTGAGAGGCTATCCCCTTGTCACCACAGCACGGGATCAGGGCAGGAGAGCCTGTGTCTGTGTTGGCGTGCCTCTGCCTCATTCTCTCCCCTTCTAACCTCACCAGGAGTCAGTCATGGGGCGCCCGCCCTGATGGCCTTAATCCTAATCTCTTCCCGAAGGCCCCCACCATTCAGCCTAGTCAGATTAAGTTTCCGCTCTCTTAATCCTGTCACAACCAAACCGCAGTACACGAATTGGGCGGCGGGGATTGAGGGGCATTCAGACCATAGCAGAGGGCAGTGATTTGCCTTCGTGGGTATCTGGCCCAGGTAAAATGATGAGGAAAATAATCCCACATCTGGCAGGCTCTTGAGGAGCTTCTTGGGAGTTCGTGTCCGTTCCTCAGAGGCTCCGTGGACTCTCTCCTCAGATTCCAGGGAACGAATCCGTAACTGAGGCAGCACTCGGGAGGGAGGACTCGGCCCCAGGCACTTTCAGCAGCCCTGCTCCGCAAGAGCACGGCTGGCGTGTCCTCGGCGGGACCTGGGCAGTGGCCTTCCCTTCAGGGAAGGCCAAGTGATTTCGCCTGCTCCCAGGGCTGCTGCCTGCCTGGTTGCTGTGCCTTCTCTCCTTTGGGAGGAAAGCCCGTGAGGCACCAAGAAAAGTGGGCTTGTCCTCAGCCTGGTCAGGAACCTGTCTGAGGGCCCCCCGAACCCTAATCTCGCTGTGCCCACATAGTCCTCTAACCCTCCGTCCCCCTAGATGGTGCAGAAGCCCCGTCTGCTGGCTCAGGGTCCTGGGTATTCAGCAAGTGCTTAAACTCTCCCATGGCCAGAGGGCAGGGTCGACACGCCCGTGCTGCCTGTGGGTTGCTGCGTGTGCGGGAACAAACGCCACCAGCCCGCCACCTCGCCTTACGTGCAGCCAGTGAGCGAGTGTGTAGCACTTCCTCCGCCAGATTCCCCTGGCATCTTTTCTCTTCTCATCTTTATTTCATTTTATTTTTCTCAAACATCTCCTTCTGTTGTTGCCTTGGGTACATTTTTAGAACTTGAGAACTACTCACACCACACCCTGATGGCCCTGCCGGCAGTGCCCACACAGTGGGCGGGTGGTCCGCCTTCTTGGAAGGGCGTGAGGCTGGGCAGTGGTGTGCAGGCAGCCGGTGGCTTCTCGGCCTTAGCTGAGAGCAGCTGCAGGGGCGCCTCTGCAGGTCTAGCCTCTCAGCACCCAGAGGGGTTCGCAAACCCACCCTCTGACGACTCCATTCTGGAGAACAGACCTAGGGCTCCTGCTTGTGGCCTTCAGTGCTGATTTTGTGTTGATACGAACACCTGTAGTGACTTGCAGCTGCTGGGCTGTGGCTCTCCTAGAAGGAAGACGCTCTCTAGGGAGAAACTGACCACCTGGCCTGTGCGGGGAGGGGACGGCTGGCTCTCCTCGTGTTGGTCACTTGCTTACGCGAAGTTTGCCACATTGCTGGCAGGTTGTCCGGCCCTGTGAGTTAACTGGCTGGTAAATGAGTCTGAGCAGCAGTGGACGGAGGCGATGGAGGAGAGCTCAAGGACTGCTCTGAGCTATTTTGGGCTCCGTGGGATCACCCAGAGCTTCTGCTGAGAGGGGCGGAGCACATTTTCTCCCCGAGTCTAATTGAAAGCCCAAGGAAATGGACATATGGTAACGGGTAAACACCCTACCCACCACCGAGGGTTTCGAGGAAAAATGTCTGGTGTGGGGAGCTTAGATTCCCGAACGCTGGCTTTCTTGGTCTTGTCCTATTCAGAGGCCTGTGGGCTTGCCCCTCTCTCCTGTTATGTTTAGCAGGGTCAGAACAGGGTTGTCCCCTCTGACCAAGACAGCCAGAGGTGACTGGGAGTGGGAAGCCCATCATTGGCAGCGGCCGGTGGCCAGGCCCTGGGTCCCCCTCG
>NW_006159577.1:2092594-2104437 GCF_000334495.1 Tupaia belangeri chinensis
TAATGAGCGGCTGCCGTTGGCCAGGCCCTGGCTCTCCTCAGTCTTGGCTCGTGTGGCTCTGACCTGGTTGAAGCTCAGTCCTCTGCAGCTTCTGAGCCAGCACTCTGTAGGGACTGAGGTTCCCTTCAGTGTCTCAGCAAGCCCTGCCCAGCTTGGGCCTCTAAGGAACAGAGCATTTGGGATGCTCGCCAGAGGCCACCAAAAGGTTGCTTCCTTATGGACAGTCAAGCATTGTACATTGAGTCCTCGGTTCACCCCATCAGGGCAGGTGTCAAGGGCCGAACTGACATGTCCCGGAGCAGGCTCCTTCCCAGCCAGGTCTATGGGTGTGTGTTGGGCCATAGGGCACTGTGAGGAGTCACTGTGGTCCCTGAGTCTGGCCTGTGGAGTCTCGGCCTCATTGTGTCCTTCTCGTCTCTCGTTCTGAAACTGCAGGGGCGGCAAGCTAACCAGAGACTAGAGATAGGCCTTGAGCAGGGGCTCTTGGATGGTTCCAAGGAAGGCAGGTAGGCAGGGTTTTCTTTTTTCCCTGGTGTCACAGGATCATGTTGGACGACGGTTAACACCATGATGATTCATCTTTCAGGTCCTGAGTCCAGAGAGACTCCCCCAGATTAGGATGCAGGCCTGTAGTTCTTGATGTCATAAATCCCAGGCTGAGTGTCTGATGGCGAGAGCTGAGCTCACCTGCCTCTGCCTAGACTGGACAAGGCTGGTCCCTGCTGGGCCTACATGTGCTGCTCTCCGTGGCCGAGATTTGCTGAGTGGATCCACTCTGACAAGGATGTAGGAGTGAGCGATGGGTTTGGAGAGGTCACTTCTGTTTGTACTGTAAGGAATCCTGGGATTGAGTACAGAGCCTTTCGTGTCAGACAGACCTGAGTTCAAGTCCCGACTCCACTACTTGTTTGCTCTGTGACCTTACGTGAGTTCATCTCACTTCTGAGTCTTCAGTTCCTTGTTGGTAAAACAGAAAAGTGCCTCCGGCATACGATTATCTTGAGGATTTATTTATTTAAAAATTTTTTGGAAAGGCTTTTGCTATAGGGCATGCACACACGCCAGAAAGATAGACAGAAAGTGAGAAATCACCCCCCAGAGGGGATGGCCACGCCGCAATCCCTTCTCCATTCTCCTCTTGGGATCTTGGGTACACACGCACACATGTCCGGTGTGAGTTTAAGCCACCGGGTTCGGGGCTCAAACCATGGTCGACTACATGGGAGTCCAGCGACATAGGCATTAAGCCAACTACTGGTCCCTGTCTTGAGGATTTAAAAGGAAACAAAAAAAAATGCAAAGGAAGAGAATAGTAGGCATGAACTAACAAGACTGGCCTTAAGTCATTTCTGTGGTCCACGTGGACAGTGCAAGGGGATGACTGATTCCATCCCTTGGTTATTCCAAACTCGATTTCCGTGTGTGTTCTGGTTCTTGGGTGTTTTGGGTTGGTTTATTGCTGCAATAAAACACTGAAAACCAGTGGTGCCGGCCACATGACTTACAGTTTACAGTGTGAGGTCCATCCCAAGTATTTCCGCAGCTTCCTGGCACAGGTTGGCACGTCTGGTCTGTCTGATTACTGAGACACAGATATGTCTGCTGTCTGGGGCACAGAAAGGAGACCCCTCAGCTGCAGGGTGCTGGGTTTAATCTTCAGATGGGGCTGAGCAAAGGGTGGGCTTTCTTGGTAGTCTTTGTCTAATAAAAGAGGTGGGTTTTTTTTTATTTTGTTGTTGTTGTTGTTGTTGTTATTTTTTAACTATAGGGCACCTGTGCTCACCAGAGAGACAGAAAGTGAGAATTCACTCCCCAGGGGGGATGGCCATGCCACAATCCCTTATCCTCCATTTTCCTCTTGGGGTCTTGTGCATTCACGCACACATGCCCAGCATGAGTTTTTTTTTTTTTTTTTTTTTGAGAGATTTTCACTGTAGGGCGCGTGCGCTCGCCAGACAGAGACATAGAGACAGAAAGCGAGAAATCACCCCCCAGGGGGGATGGTCACGCCGCAATCCCTTCTCCTCCATTCTCCTCTCGGGATCTTGGGCACGCACGCACACGCGCCCGGCGTGAGTTTTAAGCCACCGGGTCCGGGACACGAACCGCGGTCGACTACGTGGGAGTCCAGCGACATAGCCATTACGCTAACTGCTGGTTCCCCCCAGCATGAGTTTTAAGCCATTGGGTTTGCGTCTCAAACTGCAGTCAGCCATGTGGGAGTCTAGCAATGTAACCATTATGCCATCTCCTGATCCCTCTTGGTGGTCTTTCTGACAAATTCCAGACCAGCTCTTGACTTTTAAAGCTGGGCCCTTAAATTCAGAATCTCAGGGTTTCAGGATAGGAGCTAGAACCAAAGAATGGCAGCTGTCACCTTTCGGGAGAACAGCCCAGGACACTTACAGACTGCTGGTCAGCAGTTGGGGAAGGTGAGGTGAGTACCCCCCGGGAGCAGTGAGTTAGCAGGATCTGCTAACCCTGACCGCCGTCAAGAGAAGTTCAACAGGGGCCTGACCTGGGAGCCCCTTTGTCCTTGAGAGGTTTTAGGTTTAGTCTTTGGAATGTCCTGAAGTCCGTCTCTTTGACAGATGTTATGTGAGCTGCCACATCAGGGAAGGGCGAGTGGGAGGCATGGCAGGCAGGACCTCCCAGACCATTGGCACGCTGACAGAAGAGAGCAAGTATTCCTGGATGGTTCCGTCAGGGCTATTTACGGGAGGGGGTTCAGAGGATATGCGTTCCTACCAGAGGAGGTGGCCCAGGGTTCCCCAGCCCTGTACATACCCTGCACTGGGGAACAGTAGGAGTGTCATCGAGCTTCCCCATACAGAGGGAAGCCAATGGATTCTAGCACCTGGGAACACCCAGGCTTGATGTCAAGGCCCCAGCCCCTCCAACTTGCCCTCCTCCCCCTCTCCTGCTCAGGGACCACCCATGGAGTCTGGGCCCCTGAGGGAACAGGACAAGTGGTGTGCCTTACCAAAAATAGAAGCAGAGCTCAGGTCCTTGGCAGCTTTGCTCCGGAACTGCATTCCAGGGCGCCATGTTTGGTGATGTCCCTTCATGGGTCTTTCAAGGCCAGCGAAACTCACACTCACACACACTCAACACACAGCAGAAAGCGTCGCCTCCGGGGCTCGTTGGTTCTTAGGGTAAAGGATTTCACAGGAAAACAAGTGGCCCTGGGGGCTGGTGAAGGTACCCACAAATCAAAACCAGGGCCACTTGAGAAAGCCTGCCCAGCACAGAGCAGCAGGGCGACACCTGGGCTTCCCAGTTGTTGGCGGTGTCAGTGTGAGAGGCTAACAGAACCTTCCCAAGCAAACAATAAAACCGTTCTTGATGTTGGTCTCATCATCGTAGGAAAGGAGAGATATCTGTCGCTTTTCTCCGTTCAGGGTTCCTGCTGGGTACGCTGCGCCTTAAGTGCTGTGCAGAACCAGTTACAGCGACAACACATGCTCATCTTTCTGGGGTGAAAGAAGTACTCCGAGTTTTTCTTCTCTTTGGACGAAATGATATGATTGCCACAAGTGCAGGCATTGGCTTCTGCTGCAGAAGACACCTCACACCCACATGCACACACTCACACACACTAGGTTATTAACAGTGGTCATCACCCAGCAGACCTCTGGGGGCTGGGACCCGGGCTGTCTGCAGCATCAGGCTGTGCGTGGCTGCTTGGGTGAGTTGGTGGGTACCTGGATGCCCCCTGTTTGACCAGCTCTTTGTACTGCTGTTATCTGAGCTACAATTAAGATCTGAGAGCCTCTCCCTGGCTCATGATGACACGTCTTATTTAAGAAGTTAGTCTATTTATCAGGGCATCCCCTACCACACCTCCAGCTGACTGCAGAGCAACCAGCTCAGAAGGTGAGGAGTAGCTTTAAACCAGGTTCCCCTGTGAGGCATGTCCAGCCTTCTGGGAGCCCACGTTGGTGTGGGTCACCCCAACAGTCCAACCCGAGTGTACTCAGTGCCTGGCATGGCCAGCTTTCCCTGTCCTCACTTTCTCCTCAGTGGCTCTGTTGAGATGTAAGTCATACGCCCCTATGAGCCTGTTACGGTGCCGTGCACAACCAAGTGCTTGCCCGGGGGCCTTCCGTGCGTCTGTCGGCCTCTGAGTGCAGTTGTTCTGAGTCTCATCACAGTGATGTAGAAGAACCTGACTGGGAAGACCAGCCTCGCCTTCCTGGTTTCAGTGTGCCGAGGGTGCAGTTGTGGAGAAAACCGAGCAGTACCTGTGGTTGCTCAGACTGCGCACAGCGATTGCTCGGCCAGTGCCACTTCCGGTGTCCTTCGTTCTTCTTTCTTGGCAGCACTCGCTTGGAGCCAGGCACTGTCCTGATCGTTGCTGGTGCTGATTCCTTAGCACCTGGCTTGGGCTAGCCCTTGGACGGGGCTGAGCTACATCATTTTCTGCTGAGCAGGGCCGTTGGTGGGAGTCCAGAGCTTGAATCCGACCCCGACTCACCCATGGGGACCCCCTGGACCTCTCCGCCTGCCTGAGATTTTGTGTCCATGGATGGGTGCAAAGCTCGAAAAGTCCCTGAGAGACAGAGATGCTGACCAACGTCTGAAACCAAGTTCCTGTGACTTGACCCTAAGTGTTAGGTACGGTTTCAAGGGTGACCACACGCAGTCAGAGAGCTGGGTGGGGATACATCGAGTGAAACGAGCACTGGGGAACTCATCAGAATCTTAAAGCCTTCTGACAGCCCAGGCCTTGGGGAGTACTATGCTGGGATGTGACAGTCTCTCCTGTCATTTGGGAAGGAAAAGGGGGTTCCAGCCTCGCATGAGCAAGCCCAGGGTAGTGGAGCCCATTGCTGCTCCCCGGGGGGCCTAACCTGCAGAAGTTTAGGCTTGGAGTTCAGCCATTTCTCTTCAGTATCTCCTATAAAGGCACGTGGGCAGGTCTCCGGGGTTTCTGCAGCATCAGCAACAGGTCTGTCCTGTGTGTGCCATTTGGTCATAGGGCCACTGTGGACTCTGACCACCTCGGCCTAGCCAGGAGGCCTGACTCAGCTGAGCCATCAAGGTGGCCTCACCCTCTCTGCCGCCCTTCATCTTGGGTACTTGCAGCCCTATGGGCTCCATTGCGGGCAAGGCTCAGCCTTGTGAAGGGCACAGCCCCACTTCTGTGTGCCGTTGGTCGGAGCATGTGACGGGAGCAGCTGTTTCCAGGAGGACTCTGTCTCTTGGTGGGGCTGGCCCGGAGGAACACACGCTTCCTTAGAAGGGGCATGAAGTGCATGGAGGTGGTCCTGGACTACATTGGACAGTGTGCCAGGCACAGCTGAGCTCACAGCTGTGGAGGAGGTGGGTACAAACCAAGACACCCACCATGGAACCCAGCCCCTCGCTTTCCCCATACTCCTTCCCAGATGCACCCTTCTCAACAGAATGGAGCAGTTGAGGTTATGGAGAGCCCCCTGGCCATGGGCTGCCGCCCCTGCTGCAGTAGGTCCAGAAACTGCTGCGTACGTGGTCTGTTCCTGGCTTGGAAGGCTTTCGCTTCCTTTCCCTGGGGTGTCCCTACATCTCCTCCTCCCTACACTTAACACTGTTTTCGTAGTGCTGTGACCTTTACATTCGTTCCTTTATCCAGTATAAGAGGGGATTGGCTATACGGCAGGCAGATTTCGACTAGCCTTGCAGGGTAGCTCTCTGGAGCATTGAGGTCAACAAGGACTCTTAAGGCCGAATCCTGGCTTAAGAAAGAGTGCTGGGATCAATTAGCAATGTCTGTCATTAGTGTAGAAATAGAAAAGTGGTCATGAATTTGCATTGCATGGTAGAAAGAGGCTTCCGAGAGCCAGGGGAGCCAGGGAAGTGTCAAATGAGACTTGAAAGGAGAGAGATCTTTCAAGAATTGGGTTTTCCACTCTCAGGGAGCACATACATGTATGTTGTTGAGGTTCAGAGTCAAATTATGGGCTGGACTATGTCCCAGTCCCACAAGCTTGGCAAAGGAAGTGGACACCGCTCTGGGAGAGCGTCCTAGAAACCACAGAGCAAGCTCAGATGGAGCAAGCTCAGATGGAAAGGCAGGTAACAGAAGCAACACTGAGAACTTTCCATGTCAGTTGCATTTTTTAAACCTTAACTTCGTGGCACACTTACCAACACACTTTTGTTCTTCAAAATCACGGCAAACCACCATTCACCAGCATCCTGCTCTGAGGTCTGTCTGGTTGCCCCCAGACGTCCCTCCATTCACCATGCGGGAGCCTTCCTGGGGTCTCCAGAACCTAAGTGGGACAGGCACAGTCACTGCCTTTGCCCACTTTCCAGATCAGCTGATCGTTGAACATTCGCTGTTGTGTCCACACTGCATCTGACAGCTTAGGACCGTTTTACAACTGGGTAAACATGTTTTACAAAGCGAGGAAGGCATCTCTGACCTTGACAGCGGGGGAGGCCTCCACAGACCTCCATTCCCACGTGGGGTTCTGCAGCCTGTGCGGGGCAGATCTCGATGCTGCGAGTTTAATGGCAAGCCTCAGATAGGGCTCACGTAGGTCCCAGCCTCAGTATCTGACCCCCAGCTTGGGCCAGTGATGAATTCAGATCTATATTATGGAAACTCAGGCCTCTGGAATGTGAACTAGTCCCTTATTGGGCCCCATCTCTGATTCCATGTCTGACCTTCCTTCTAGAAATTGGAGTTGCCAGGTGGATTGTAGGACGTGGCCATATAACTGTGGAGTAGGCTGCATTTAGAGAAAGCTTTTCTTAGACTGGCACAACAGGGTCTGTGTGATAGAAGAACAAGGCTGCTCTGGAGAGGAATCTCAGCTAGAGAGGCCACAGGATCCTTTCTGTACCAACCCCTGGGCTTCGTGTGACTAGAGCCACATGACATGCCTCTTACATCTTAGGCCACCTTGCAGGTCATGGAGCCAGTGAAGCATGAATGGTCAGCTCACCAGCACTCTGTAGAAGATGCACTTTGTCCCAGGGTCTTTCTGAGGCCTGCCCAGGCCTCCTGTCTGTAGGGATCTTCTATAGGTACTTCTCTCAGTGTCAGCAGTCAGAGCGACCAGTAATGGCGCACCCAGAGAATTACAGCAACCTCCTTCAGCCCACAGAGGCTGACGAGGCTCCCACTGGGGTTCCACCTGCAAAGCCACTGTCCTCTGACTTAAGAATAAGAACCACGTTTGTTTTCATGATTTCCACTGCTTTGGCTGCTCCTCTCCCCCTTAGTGGGTGCAGCTCCAGGCTATGTAGCTAGCCTCTGTCCTTCAGAAACCCTTCAGGAGCAGGGGAGTGACCGCGTGCAGGAGCGCTATCTGGCTCCTGGCCAGCCCAGCATTGGTGTCTCGAGGCTGCAACAGTGACAGGGTACTCCCATAAAATCTGGTCAATAGTGAAAAAGAGGCCACACTCTACCTGCTGTGTCATATACCATCATTACAGCTGCTTTGCTTTGGGGTAAAATAACGAAGTCCCAAAATTAGCCAGATCATGCTCTTGGGGCAGTTTGGTTCTTGAGCTGCAAGCAGTAGAAACCAGTTCAGGCCACGTGTCGTTTCTACATGGATCATTCTCTTGGAAGGGTGTCAGCTACACTCACACGGTGTCCAAGAAGACTGGGAAGTGGCCTAGAAAGCGAAGGGCATTTTTCCGTGGCAGTCAGCCTCCTTCCTGCCCAGCCACTGCGCAGGGGGCATATCCATTTGCTTCATGTGGATCCCACACCAGACACTGACTCTGACCCTGTCAGCCTGTGCCCACTCAGGAGAAGCACCTCCCAGAAAGAAGTCAGGTGCCATTTTCCAGCTGTGGCGGCATCGAGGCTGTGTGCCCAGAAAGTGGCCAGCGTTCTTCCCGGAGACTACCCCGCCTTCAATGCCCCCCCACCCCCGGGCCTGTGGACTTGGCATTCCCCAGGTCACTGTTAACCAAACTCCTGCACCCCCTGGCCTGGCATTCTTTGTTTTCCACCGAGTGTCACTACATGCACAATTACTCATGTGCAGCTGCAGCACTAAGAATGCCAGGCCCAGGGATGGACATGAGCACTGGCCTTGAGCAGGGCACTGTGCATTCCCAGTGGATGGACGTGGCCCTCCTGGGTCGAGGCGAGCCGGAAAGCAGTCAGTAATTGATGCCAGGGGAGTATGCTGAGCGTCCTGCCCTACAGAGTTAGTGCGGGCCAGCTGTCAGCAGTGTGGCACTCAGCGTTGCTCTGCTGTGTCCAGGTGCAGCTGGAGTTGTCTTGAAATGGACCGGGCAAGTTGACGGGGAAGGAGAGGTGGTTGAAAGAAGAGGGCAGGTCGCCTTCCTTGGTTGCACCTCCCTGACTGTTAAATGGACACAACAGCAACATGGCAGGATTCTTGTCAGTCGGGGTTTGCATGGAAAAGCCTTTAGCCGTGTCTAGTAATTGGGAGTCTTTTTTGTTTGTTTGTTTATTTGTTTTTATCATAAGCCCAAGTTTTTAGGAAATCTTCATTAAGCAATGTGCCTTGGGCTTTTCCTCCAATCCCATGACTGTAGAGGAAATAGATCACCCTGCCTGGGGCACCAGGGACCTGAGGACCAACCCCTGCATTCGTACCTTGCTTCCCATAGTTCGTTAAAAGGCCGTGTTCCAGCCTAAGGTATCTGCATCTTACTACTGTATCCTAATATGTTCAAAGGTATTTGCATGTGGGCAGAGATGGTGGCACAGTGGTAAAACAATGCTCTATGGGGCTGAACCACATGGGAAGGTTCCAGATACTCAGGAGACCTCCCTGAGTATGCCAGGCACACACATCCCGTGATCTAGGGCTGGCTAAGGAGGATCACGGCATCAGGATCTTGTTGAGAGTTCTGTCTGTCTGTCTTTCTGCCTCTCCCTCTCTCTCTCTCCTCTTTCTGAAGAAATAACCTTTAAGAAATGATTGCATTGGGAACCAGCAGTTAGCGTAATGGCTATGTCGCTGGATTCTCATGTGGTTGACCGTGGTTCGCGTCCCGGACCCGGTGGCTTAAAGCTCACGCCGGGCGTGTGTGCGTGCGTGCCCAGGATCCCGAGAGGAGAATGGAGGAGAAGGGATTGCAGCATGACCATCCCCCCTGGGGGGTGATTTCTCGCTTTCTGTCTCTGTCTGTCTGGCAAGTGCACGTGCCCTATAGCAAAAAACCTCTCAAAAACCTCCAGAAGCACTGGAAGTGTCAGTGAGCGAGGGGTCAGCAAGGAAGTCTATGTACAGCTCATCTGTCTGGTATTTCGTGCGGTCTTCTAGGTATTCTACCCAACTCAGGATGACAGGTACTAGGCGGGCTGGCTTAAATTTGACAAGTTCCTTCTGGGGTTGAGGGAGCATGTGTAAGGTGGTCTTTCTAGAAGACCATCTTCCTGCCTCCTGGCAGTGCTGAGGGTCTTCAGCAGCCCCCCACAGGACTCCCCTTGGTCTCTGTACCTCCTACCGGACACAGAGGAATCTTGCCCACTCTCACTCAGCCGTCTGCCCAGCACCCCACCCCGGCACGGGCTCCTCTCAGCAGTACGACCCCTGTGCCTCTCTGTGTCCTGCCTCGCTGTAACTCTGACTTGCAGCTGGGATCCAAGCCGCAGACCTCAGCCAGGCAGCCAGAGCTCACAGAACAGCCTCAGCTGCATTCAGCATATCCAGCCTGCAGGAGGAGGGCAGAGGGCAGGTTTTGCCATATAGGAAGGCAACCAAAGTGGGGTGGGAGTTGATCGCTAGGCAACCTGGAGTTTGTTACCCGGGTAACGCATCCTGCATGGGTGCTGTGGATGGACATCTTGTGCGATGGCTTCTCAGCCCCTGCAGACACAGCGGAGGGCTCTAGATTTGCAGCATCGTGCTGGCATCGTTTTCTTGTGTGGATACTTTCAATTAACAACTGGAATTCTTCATTGTAACTATGCTGACTGACTGACGAACCCGCTTGCCAGCACCTCCAGTTGTGTTCTTACCCATGGGTGAGACCTCCTGGGGGCAAGTGCTTGCCTGCTCTGTCTGGGACCAAGATCCCCACCCTGAGAAGTCCCTCCTCAGATGTCAGAGCAGAGGCAGGGAAGAGTCTGTCGAAAGAAAGAACTTTCTAGGGTTTGGGCATTTTATCCATTTCCCAGCAGAAAGTGCCAACTGAGGCAGGAGCGCTGTGCCTCAGTTTCCTCATCTGCTAAAGGAGATGGCTGAGATGAATTGAAAGGCTGATGACTTTCTGTGTCAGATTCCCGCTTCCTCTCTTCCTTCTGCTTGGTGAAGTGGAGGTTTGGTTCTGTCTAAGAACAGCATCCTTGGCCCCTAGGAGAACCTTCTTCTTGTCATGGTGGCCTTGGGAATGGAGGGCTGGAGTCCAAGGGCCATTTGTAGCTGCTTTGTGGGACCAATTGGCCAATTAGGCCAAAGGAATATGAGCTGAGGGCTCGGACCATCCAACAAACGGTACCGTCGTACCCTTGGCCCCGTTCCCCACCCGCTGTGTAGGTCATGGGCTGTGAGGACACGGGGTTGTGTTCTCACCCTTGCCTCCTAGGCACCTTCCCTGCTCAGTTCTACTTGTTGGGGTTCGGATTCCCTTGCATGACCTGCTCTGGGCCTCTGGTCTTGAGGCAGCCGCAGGAACAGGCTAGGTGCACACGAGCCTGCAGTGTCTGAGCACCAGGGCTTGGCATCTGCTCACAGGCTGGGAGAGATTCTTCACGTCCCAGCCTGGAGTGGACAGACAGTCATGTGTGACTCTGCATCCACAAGAGGTGGCCTGCATCCCCCGGCTACCCCAGCTCATTCTGGGGCCAGGACAAAAGTTTTTCTCTGCTCTATGTTCAAAGAGATGATTGTCCTGAGCTGTTGCAGCTCTGGTGTGGGACAGTGAGCCCATAGCATAGCGTAGTGAGTGGCAGGGTCTGGGGGTAGAGTGTCGACATCCGTCCCGGCCAACCTGTGCAGTCTCCCCTGGAATGTGGAAGGGGGATCTCTTTGGCCACTTCTTGCAAAGCATGTGGCTCACGGGTATCGAGCCCTGGTGGTCCAGAAAACGGCATGCGTCTAGAGCCCTTTGGGGTGGTTCTATAGGGGAGGTGGGGCCACGAAGATACTTGTGGACTCCTGCTTACGTTGGCGGGAGCCTGTGCTCGCCACCTCATGGTCACACAGCAGCCAAGTGATCCAGGAGCAGCACGTGTTCCTGGCAGGGCCCCAGGAGCCCTTCCCTGAGGGCACAGGCCAGACTCACAGCCACCACTTCACCCACCCCCCACACCTTCCCTCCCTCCTCGCAGGTATCCGCCCCCAGATCATGAACGGCCCCCTGCACCCCCGCCCCCTGGTGGCCTTGCTGGACGGCAGAGACTGCACCGTGGAGATGCCAATCCTGAAGGACCTGGCCACCGTGGCCTTCTGCGATGCACAGTCCACTCAGGAGATCCACGAGAAGGTAGGCCCACCCTGCCACACCTGGTCCTGCCAGCTGCGGGGCCTCTCTGATCTCCCCCTCTGTTATGTCACCCAGATCACCAGCAGGCACCCCCAAACAGCTGGTGGCTTTTCCCACCAGCGTTATCTGCCTCCAGTTGAGGAGCAATGGGGCCCCAGGGGATACCCGGTGGCTGTGTGCAGCAGGGGCTCTGACCTGGGCTCTGCTTCCCGCCGCAGGTTTTAAACGAAGCCGTGGGTGCCATGATGTACCACACCATCACCCTCACAAGGGAGGACCTGGAGAAGTTCAAGGCCCTGAGAGTGATCGTGCGGATAGGCAGCGGCTACGACAACGTCGACATCAAGGCTGCCGGCGAGCTCGGTGAGTGTGCCCGCACGAGCTTCCTTGTGCCCACGGGGCTCCGAGGGTGCCCGCAGGAGCTGCCCCGCGCC
>NW_006159577.1:2104450-2120497 GCF_000334495.1 Tupaia belangeri chinensis
CCCGCGGGACCTGCCCCGTGCCCGCGGGGCTCCGAGTGTGCCCGCAGGAGCTGCCCCGTGCCTGTGGGGCTCCGAGGGCAGTGGGCGCAGAGAAAGGCCATAATGGAGCCTCTCCCCCACAGTACCTAGGGGGTCAGGTGCTCCTAGCCATAGACAGGCAGCTGTTCTGAGAGCAGCCTCGAGAGGACTTGGTCAGCCTATCTGTAAACACCCCTGCTGCTGCTGTGTGGGCTGCCACAGGGCCTGTCCTCAGGGCTCATGGGCAGGCCCGGAACACAGCTGGTGTAGACCCTCTGTGGAAGGTCCAAAGTCTGGACGAGCGGATGGGCCTGCACGGGGAGGATGTGAGTACAAGCACATCCTCCTCCACCACCCGCTGGTGTGCAGCTGGGCTCCTGGACTGGGGTTCCTCCGGCTCTGGATGGAGCTTTCCTCCTGAGGCTGTTGTCCACACGGGAACCTGGGCCTCATCCCTGGGAGAACGCGATAGCCCATGCCCAGCACTTGATGGTTGGTGTTCCAAGAAACAGGCAAAAGCTACAGGTGGAGAGCCCCAGTTCAGGGTGTGGGGCTGCTTCTCTTAGCCATGGCCAGCTGGCCTCTGTCCCAGCACCCGTGCATGCTCGTGTACACCGAGGGTTGCAGGGCCACAAGGAGTTGACCGCGGGCACCAGGGTCCTCGAGAGGGCCGAGAGATGCTGCACTTGCTCTGTGTTTGTAAAGTGCCAAACCACCTCTGGGCAAGCAGGCATCCTGCCTCAGGAGCAGTGAGGCGCCCAAATCCACAAGGCTGCGGAGGGAAACTACAGAACAACCAGGAAGCCAGGCCTAGTGGACCCGACACAGCCTCGCCTTAGAGCATCCCAGGAGCCTATAGCCTCTCTCCCCACCTTACCCAAGAGGGCCCAGTGCTCAGGGACAGGCTGGGTTTGCGGTACCTGAGCTCAGACACTGCCAACCCGTGAGGGCCTTCACTCGCTAGTCTGCCACCTGCACTGGGGGTAACACCTAGATACCTGAGCCATTGGTGAGTCTGGGGTGTGAGCAAGGTGGAGGCAGCCGGGCCACAGTGGGGCCTGTCTGTGGAAGTGGTCCTGTGAGTCTGGACACATTGTGTCAGGGTTGCCCAAAGGCACCCCTAAAAGTAAGGCCATTCCCGCACATAGCATAGCAGCGGGCTCAGGAAGAGAAAGTGCACGGGGATTTGAGACCCCCCTCGGGGTTGGGGAGGTGGCAGTGGTGTGTGCACCACTCTGTCCAGAAAGTGCCATATCCCTTGCCCTCTGCCCGTGCCCCCAGCCTGACTTGCTACGAGCGGGGTTCGCGTCTAGCCTCGGCATCATTCTGAGCCACTCTTCGTTGTAACAGAGAAACTTGAGAAGATGTGAGTCTCCAGAAGCGTGTTTAACGTAAACTAAAATTTTCCATTTTTCCCTGGCATAAACAAGGATATTTTTGTTTGAAAACAAATGCTCTTTGTGCTCCTGGGAGAGCTGAAATCCCAAGTTTGAGCAGTGGAGGAGAATATGGTCGAGTGTGCCCGGGGCTTCTCATGGCACAGCCCCTGTGACACGCAGCCCTGTGTTTGTGGTGGCATCAGCGCAGGGTGCCTTCACAGAGCCAGCCCCTCGTTTCCAGGGAGAGACGGGAGATTCGTGCCTATGAAACTGCCTAGTTTCCCCATTGCGGAAATCTCAAGAGCCAAGGACCTGGAGCCAGAGAGGAAGGCGAGCCGAAGTGGGGCAGTTGTGCTCTCAGGGTCTTGAGGCCCACAGAGAATTCCCAGGGATCGGGACTTTAGTTTTAAAAGCAAAAGAAGAATGTGAGTAGTGGCATTTCATTGATCCTGGTCCAGTCTGATAAGAGAGCTGCTTGAGAGACATCTGCTGGGCCCTTTGGAATGGCCGTTTGCAAATGTGGAGAAGTCCAGGGAATGGATGTGAGCCTCTGTCCAGACGTCCTTTGTCACCAAGTGTCACCTGAATCATTTGGTCAGTCTGTAATGAGGGCTGAGAACAGCAGGTGCCTGTAGGTACACCCTCATCCTGATGGCGGGATTTCCCATCAGGTCCAGAAAGCAGGCCCTCCCCACCCCAGGTGTTGAGGAGGCAGCACGCCATCGGGGCCTGTGAAGCCTCTGGGACCATGAGGCCCTCTGCCGGCCTCCCATCAGCTCCAGGATGATGAGTGAGAGTCAACACTGCCTTGGAAGAGCAGGGCAAGCTCCGAAACGCCTTCCTTCCAGCCCCCAGCAGGAGAAAACAGTACCTGGGATGGGTGAAGGACTCTGCAGCTCCTCTGCAGGAAGCAGGGGAGGGCTGCGGTGCCGAGTGAAGGGGCTGAGCCCTGCAGGCGCCCGCTCTGTGTACCTGTCTGGCAGACTCGTCTATCTGGTGTCCAGCCCGCAGGCAGTTGGGGGCTGTAGGAAACAATCACAGATCACCGCGCTGAGAACGAGAGGAAAGCAGTGGGGCAGAGACTCCCACGAGCCTTGAGGTCCATGGAGACTGACAGCCTGTCTCGCTCTGGGTGTTAGAGCCATATTTGACACGGCATTTGACAAACCTTCAACCATCATGAAGGACAACCACATCCACAGAACTGTGTGGAGTAGGAAGAGGGTCTCCCCTTGAGGGTGACGAGGCTGTGGAGTTTCCTGGCAAAGGTGCCGCTGCCGCGGGGGCAGGCCGCTTCTTGTCCCAAGCAGCGCTCACAGCACTTTCCTGTCCCTGCTACAACTGAAACCCGTCCTGTCCCCTCTCTCCCAGACTTGGGACTCTTGCTGTTCAAATGGGCACTGGAGCCATGGAGGTGAACGCCCAGGTCCTGGGTGTGGAGGCTGAGCCGGTGTGCCCCGCCGGCCTCCCGCATGCACTCCGTCCAGTGGCCTTTCACACAGTTCTTCGGGGTCTCTCATCCAGTGTCAGTCTTGTCGTCATGCAGGGGCATGGCTGACAGAACCACGGCAGCAATGGGTCACGGCCAGTCCACACTCAGCCCTTCTGCCGCTGGTTTTTCCCGGTGGGTTCTGGCCTCTCAGCAGTGACCAGTGTCCCCCTGCCAAAGGCTCCCTAAAACCTCTGGCATCTGCCTCCATCTATCCAGACTCTTACAGTAACAGGCCTTGGGATCCACTCCTAGATTTTATGCTGAGTTACTTCAAGTGGACCGGGCTTGTGTGCAAGATGACTTGTCCTCTCCTGGGAAAGTCAGTGGGCCTGGGTCGCAATGACACACATGTCCCCTGACAAGAATTGACTTTGCTCTCCCTGTCTGTTCTCCTGAGGGTGTCACTCGTCAAAGCCCAGGGCCTGGAGCAACCCTCATAAGTTGCCAGCAGCGTCACTGCCAAGGTGGCCACAGCACCGCCAGCCCTGTCTCCTGTCCTCAGAACTTTCTGCCCCCGCTCCCAGTCTTGGGGAGACTGGAGGGAGAGGGCTCCAGATGGCCCTGCTCTGTGGCCTTGTGTGTCCTGCACAGGGCAGCTCTCGGTGCTCCACACCTAAGATCTGAGGGATTCTTGACCTTGGCTGAAACTCCTCAGGGAGTGACACCCAGGTCTCAGGCTGGCCTCTGCACCCACCCCAGGGCCTCATTCCTGGAAATGTCTCTGCTCTCTGCACAGTGCCTGCTGCAGCGGGACTGGGCCCAGCCTGGCCTCTGCCCCCTGCACCCTTGCTATGACTGACAAACACTCACGTTCTTCCCCAAACTCTCTCCCACCGAGAAAGGTCAGTGCCCAGGCCTTCCCACCTGACACTTGGATGCATAATCTGGGCCTCACCCTCTCAAGCCACCCTCAGGAAGGGCTCTTCTGAAAAGCTGGGAAGGCTCCTGTCTGCTCTGCACTCCTCCTTCCGGAGCAGGACCACAGGAAAGGGCTGCGTCCGGCCATCAGCTCCACCCCTTCTAGCACTTGTATGCATGTTGGGATGGAGGTGCATTTTTTTAGAAGTAAGAACATACTTCTTTTTGTGTTGAACTCTTAAAACGTCATAAAATAAAAAGCCAGTCTCCGTTGCCATGGCCCAGCCCCACATGGAGGACCATGGGGCTTTTTACCTGAGTAGAGGCCTTTGTGAGGAGTCTCTGGACTTTAACCCTGTGTCTGAGGGCCTGCAGGGTGGGCCACAGTGCACACTGGCTTCCTGCTGCTCCTGAGCCTTCCCTAGGACCCCGCACAGGCCTGGGAGGAAGCTGCTTGGGCCCTAGCTCAGACCACCAGGGGTCCGGCTGGATGCGAGTCCAGTCCCGGACCGAGAGTCCTCGTTGGGCATGTGTTAGGGGCTGAGGGCTCTGAGGGTCTTCTGACCCCTGTTCAACCCTGCATCCCCCAAGGCCAGGAAGGCGGCCTGTCACAGAACCAGTAGTGGCCGAACTGGCCAAACCTGCCCATTCCTGTAAGCCCTGTGCCCTGGCAGGGTTGGCCGGGAGCCTGGGGCCTCACTGTCGAGACTGAGTGTTTCTCATCTCTGGCCGCCCTTGTCCTTTCCAGGGATCGCCGTGTGCAACATCCCGTCCGCAGCTGTGGAGGAGACTGCCGACTCCACCATCTGCCACATCCTCAATCTGTACCGGCGGAACACGTGGCTGTACCAGGCGCTACGGGAAGGCACGCGGGTGCAGAGTGTGGAGCAGATCCGCGAAGTGGCCTCAGGAGCAGCCCGCATCCGCGGGGAGACGCTGGGCCTCATTGGCTTCGGTATGTGCTGCTGCTTCACCCCAGCCCCCGGCACCCGGCAGCAGACGCTGTGGGAGAGGTGGACAGGCTTGCCTGTGGGGAGCCAGGGAAGGCCTGTTCCCGGGGAGTTTAGGTTCTGCAAGTGGCTGTGAGAACGGGTGGCTGCAGGCAAGGCAGGGTCAGGACCCCTCAGAAGCCACCCCAGAAGTAATGGCTGGTGTTGCTGATTGAAGTGGGCAGCAGGAAGGGGCTGTGCCCACTAACATGCCCTGAAGTTCAATGCAGAGGAGACACGGAGGCGCATCGCAGAGAGACTGGCAGGCTTGGGGCTTTCAGTGCAGCTGGCAGCTTAGCAGAGACCTGGGCAGTGGGTACGGCGAGCTCCCAAAGGCCTGTGCACGTGAGGCTAGGGTGGCAACAGCACGTCACTCAAGGGTGTGGTGGCACAGTCAGGCTGTCGGCTGGGAGAGCTCACCAAAGAGGGAGGCAGGAAAAGGTCTTGGTAAAAGCGAGTGTTGCTCATGGACACACGTGAACAGGCCCTGGGGGGGCTTTCGCAGGTGAATGGCAGGGCCCGAGACGGTAGGCTTGAGAGCACAGCAGATGCCGTACCGGACCCCCCTCCCCTCGCCCCCCAGGCCTCAGCTCGTTGGCCCTGAATCTCAACCCCACTGCTACTGGCTCTGCGACCGAGAGGAAGCTACTTGACTTCTCTCTGCCTGTTTCCTGATCCGTAAATGAGGAATGGGGGGCTATGAGGTGGCTGCCTCTAGGGACTCAAAAGAAGGCACGGGGGCTGGAAAGTCCTGCCTTCCAGAAGACTGCCCACCCTGACACTCAGCCTTCAGCTCAGGGAACTCGGTAAGGGGAGGACAGTTTGAATGAGGTGAGGGAGCGTGACGCTTCCTGGAGCGCCCATGTTTATGGCACCTCCACGGGCCTCAACTAGCCTCACTGGGGTCTGAGTCTCAGTGCCCAGGTACTGTGGGGATCTCAGTCGGGGGAGCTGGTCTATAAAACTGTCTTGAAAGGACCAACATGTTTTGTGTCCCTTAAGTGGGCATGACAAAATGACTTGGTAAGAGCCTCAAAAACAGAAATGTCAGTGAGGCTAGCGAATAGCACAGCGCCCTCTGCTGGGGCCCCACTGGTATTTCTGCGGCTCTCAGAATTTTTTTTTTAATACTTTTTTTTTTTTAACTTTATTCATTTATTTTTAAATTTGACTAGAGAGGGACAGAGTGAGGGTGGAGGAGTGAGAAAGCAAGCCACCAGGTCCGGGGACTCAAACCACGGTCGGCTGTGTGAGAGTCCAGTGCTCTTAGTATCACGCCATCTGCCGGCCCCATGGAAATGATTCTTCATCATCATCATCATCCTCGTCTTCATGTGGTTTTTAAGCCCCTCCTGGGCCTTGGCAGTCCCTGGCCAGGTTACAGAGCCTGCAGTGGCTGTGAGTGGCGTGGCCGTGTGGTGGGAACCTCACTGGCAGGACACTTGTTTTGGGGGTTTCCAATTCCAGCCGTCACAGAAGCTTACTGTGGTGGTTTCTTTGGCCATGTCCTTGACATCCAACTTGCAAGGACCTGCTGAAGATACCAAGGACAGCCCCCTTGCTTCAGCCCTTTTGTCTCGACTGCAAGCTAATTTCTGCCAAGGTCTTCTGGGTCCCCTACACAAGATGGTCCCTCCTTCTGCCTTTGCAGGTCTCCCCATAGCCTTCCAGGACTGTGCTGTTGGGACAGGAGGAGATATGGGTTGGTGGTGGCCTAATCAGCTGCAGCCACCCTGTTGGGGCCTTCACTGGTCTCAGCTCCACTGAGCAACAGCAGCCGAACCTGGGAGTGGGGGCGTCACGTCCCTCCTGCCCGGCTCATACCTGGGCTGGCAGGGGTGTGCTGTGGGCCAGCGCAGCTCCAGTTTGGGGACATGTGTGAGCCAGAAGGAAAGGGCAGCCCGTGGTAGCAGTGTTCAAAACACCCTAGATAGTTGAGCTCTCTTTGACAAGGACTAGGTTTTGATTAAATCGGTAACAGAATTAAGCCATCGGTTCTTTTTCAGAAAAGATCATGGTTAAAGTGGAAGCCAGTGAGAAGATGAGGGTTTGTGAGTTTATGAGAAACCAAACCACTGAGAAGTGCTGCCCACCCAGTCAGCACTGTCGGGCTTGCTCTGGTGTGGCTCCCTGAGCTGCTTTCCCTCCGACGCTCAAGGCCTGGGCCGTCAGGCCGGGTGCCACGTGCTCAGACTGAAGTGTGTCAGTACAGGGGAGGAGGCGGGGAGCTGAGGACCGCTGGAATGGGCTAGCAGGGACAGTCACTGTGCTGGGGGGGGGTCGGTCATCCCATGTTTCGGGCACATCTTAGCCCCATCACCACGCTGTCCACACTGCCTGCTCCTCTGCCCCTCCATGGGGTGTGACTGTGCATCCAAGTGGGGACACTGAAGGGGCATGGCGTGATGGCTCATGGCCCTCTGGTCACCTGCAGCTGTGGGTGGCCTGACTAAAGCATGGCGGTAGTCTGAGACCCGCCCGATCACACCGCTGCAGCAGCAGGGGGAACGGCCACAAGAAGTTACCCGCCTCCCCCACCCCGTATGGGCTTCCCCCTTTTCTGTCTCCCTGCCTGCGCAAATGAATGACCGCCTGAGGTGGGGCTTTATTCTCCCGATAGAGTCCAATCAAGAATCACGTGAACCATTTTATTTTCAAGCTGCAAAGTGTTCTGGGAATCAGGAGGTGCTGTCGGGCATGCATGGGTTTGTGCAAATGGTGGGTGTCTGGGATGCAGGGACGTCATCTTGCCCTGTCTGTGACGTCCGTGTAACTCTAGAGTCCTGGCGTGCTGCACACCGGCCGAGGACACGTGCAGGCCTGCCAGGCACTGGCTGCACTGCAGCGCTCCACTCCGATCATGTCCCCTTGTATGAGCAAACCCAGCAACGATCAGGCAGAACATTCCCTATTAAATCTGGAGAGAGATCGAGCGATTAGATTTGTACTGGGAAGCCGGCTGAACAAATGTGAAGTGAGGAGATAGACAGGGAGGGGAGCCTGGTGAGGGCAGAGCTGGTGGAGGCAGGCACGGGGGTCCGTTACAGCACTCTGATCGTGTGTCGGTTTAGAAATGTCCATGAGGAGGAAGTTAAAAACAGTGGGCAGCCGCAGTTGGCAGCCTGCCATGGGCAGCCTAAGTGCACTGTGCAGTCCCTCCCCGGGGCTTCCACCCCTGCCTTTGCACTGGTGACCCGGGAGTGGGTGGTAAGTCACTGAGCTCTGGGTGCACAGCAGCCACCAGCAGAGGATGCACTCAGGCTGAGACGCGAAGGAGGCGGCACAGCTGGAGTGGGGCTGTGGACTCACTTACCTGGACGCTCTGTTTCTGCACAGGTCGCACGGGGCAGGCGGTTGCCGTTCGAGCCAAGGCCTTTGGATTCAGCGTCATATTTTATGACCCCTACTTGCAGGATGGGATAGAGCGGTCCCTGGGCGTGCAGAGGGTCTACACCCTACAGGACTTGCTGTATCAGAGCGACTGCGTCTCCTTGCACTGCAATCTCAATGAACATAACCACCACCTCATCAATGACTTTACTATAAAGCAGGTAATTTGAGAATGAACGCCCTCAGACCCTGGAAGGTTCGTTCAAAAGGCGGCGGAGGCTTCTGCACTGGGCACAGTGGGGAAGGAGAATTGGCTCCTGGGCACCGTGCTGAACAGGAGTCCTTGTGACACAGCAGTGATGAGCATGGAGTGACAGGAGCTAACCCAGGACACAGGTCGTATCTGTCCTAGAGCCATTCGTGCAGGCCTGACCTCCAAGAGGAACGAGGCAGAGGACATGGCAGAGCTTCAACCTTCCTCCTTCTGGCCCCCTCTGGGATCAGCAGAAACTGACCCTTGGCCTCCGGCTGTCACCAAGACCTCCTCCTCCCTTTCCCAAACTGCAGCACACACACCGAACATGTAGACCAGCGACACTGGTTTGCAGCTCGCGTCCTCAGACCTCGGTGCCTGAGCTGCCTGCTGCACGGCACGCACGTAACCGGTTGTTCTTTCCTTCCACAGATGAGGCAAGGCGCTTTCCTTGTGAACGCGGCCCGCGGGGGCCTAGTGGATGAGAAAGCCTTAGCTCAAGCCCTCAAGGAGGGCAGGATACGAGGGGCAGCCCTTGATGTGCACGAATCGGAGCCTTTTAGGTGCGTGTGGCTGAACTACGCTGTTTCCCACTTGGAACCTGAGGCACTTTCCCAGATCAGGTCCTTGGGTAGGGAACGAGAGGCACTTACAATCTCTGTTCTTCTCATGACTGCTATATTCTCATTGTCAAAGGGCCAGAAGGTTCCCGTAGGTATCAGAAAAGTGAGAGGCAGAAAAAGGGTGGTGATGGTGGTTCTGTTCTGTGAACAAACAGGCCTCATCTCTCCCCTGGGATATTCATTCTGGTTAGAAGAAGGCAAGCCCAAGACAGAACTGCTTTGTGTTCTTCTGATCTGATTATTCCTGACAATGTTTTCATAGTAATTACATTCTAAAACTCCCAACCCTTATAAAATATAAAGACGTTTATTACGTGACTAACTGCTGTTCTCCATGGCCCAGTGTTCCCTTTGGATGAGCAGGGTAGGGAATGTATTCAGCTTTTCCTGTTTACTGTGGATTTTTACATTTATCTAGCTTTGCTCAGGGTCCGCTGAAAGATGCCCCGAATCTCATCTGCACCCCCCACACGGCCTGGTACAGTGAGCAAGCCTCGCTAGAGATGAGGGAGGCGGCTGCCACGGAGATCCGCCGAGCAATCACAGGTGAGCCCTTCCGCATCTCCGAGCACCACAGCCTGGCTTGCTGGAGGGCAGCCTCGGCTCTGGTGTAGCTGCCCTGCTCCTGCCAGGTCCAGTTGGTTCCCAGTGTCGGGGCAGAATTCGTTCCTAGAGTCGAGTTAATTAAATCTTGTATGAGCTGGGTCCTGTTGATGTGAGTGCTGAACTAAATTTCAGAGAGACCAATTCCCTGAATCTCTTTACCCCCAGCCAACTTACTATAAACGCTGGAGGGCAGCTCCCAGGTCGATACCATGGAGAGGCTCCCTTCTGTTCCACCTGAGTGCCAGTGGTAAAGAGCTCAAGCTCACTTCACATTTTACTAAAATAAGCAGGCTGGCCTTTTGTTACAGATAAGGGACTTGACTTCAGACTTTTATCAATAAACACATTTTAGGTTATTTCCTCCCAGTATGAGATACTAAGTATCATAATTCAGTTTATGTTGACCTTAAAAACATGATTAATTTTAATCATCTTACTCTAGGTCGCATCCCAGAAAGTTTAAGAAACTGTGTGAACAAGGAATTCTTTGTCACATCAGCTCCTTGGTCAGTAATAGACCAACAAGCAATTCATCCTGAGCTCAATGGTGCCACATACAGGTGAGGAGGGGAACTGAGTGTCTCAGTCGAGGTGCCTGGCTCCCTTGGAGAGAGAGAGAGAGAGAAGAGAAGCCCAAACCTGGGAAGTTTACCTTGGGAGGTTGCTACAGGAAAATCGGCCTTCTCGTGGGGATTGTGTACACTGTCCTCAGTCCAGTGCCTCCTTTCCATGAAACAAGCATGACTTAAGGGATACAGCCTAGAACTGGAGTTAAGAGAGTTCCCCTTTTGTGCTAGCGGTAGGGGGTGGCTTGTCATAGGGCACCTGCACTTCCCAGAGGGAGGGAAAGTGAGAAGTCACTACCACGCCCGCCCTGTGAGTGATGGCCACACCACAGTCCCTTCTCTTCTCGGCCTTCTGGGAGATTTTTGCACACACGCATGCCGGGCGTGATTTTCAAGCTGCCTTGTTTAGGACCCAGACCACAGTTAGCCATGCAGGAATCCAGCCCTTAACCATGCCACCTGCTGACCCCAGGAGTTCGCGTTGTAAAAGGAGATGGAGATGATTTCTACATGTGCTAGGAACTGCCCATCATTTCGAAACCACTGAAACCAGAGGGCTTCTAATACAAACAGTTGTCTTTAAGATCTTAAGAGGCAAAGATATGTTTTGTTTTGTTTTAGAGATTTTTGCTATAGGGCGTGTGTGCTCGCCAGAAAGACAAAGACAGAGCTCTAGACAGAAAGCGAGAAATCACCCCCCCAGGAGGAATGGCCACAGTCCCCTCTCCTCCATTCTCCTCTCAGGGTCTTGGGCACGCACGCACATGTGACTGGCATGAGTTTAAGCCACCAGGTCCGGGACTCAAGCTGCAGTCAACTACGTGGGAGTCCAGCGACATTGCCATTACGCCAACTGCTGGCCCCAAGATAGCATTTTATTTTTAGTGATTTTTTGTCTTTTAATTTTAATCCCCTGTCCAAGGAAAACACTCTGATCAACTACTGGCATTGTCCACCCTGAGGACTGATGAAAGGTAGCATCTAGTGTGGGAAACAGTGATTGTAGCAATGTCAGGGAATGTTCGCTGGGCTGGATAAAAAGCAGATCCCCTTAAAAGGGAGCAGTGGTTTCATCTGTGCTGTTTTCCATGGTTCTGTGCCCCTCGTTATTGCTGGATTTCAGGGAAATAAATAGGTCCTTCTTGCATGAAGAGGAGCCCACAGTCTTGATGCGCAAGTTTGTTGCTTACTCTACCCCAGGGCTTCCCAGTCTTGGCCATGCTCGCTTTGGGAGCCAGATCATTCTCCTGTTGGGGCCAGTCTGCATCCTGGGATGTTCAGCAGTATCCTTCTCCACACGCGGTGCCTGTGACACTTCCCACCTCCACCTGTGATCATTGACACTTCAGTTTTAGAGTTTGGGTGATGAAAGCTCTGGCCCTGAGGAAGCTATTGCTACTACTTCTAGGTCATGTGACTTTCTCTACATTTCATAATGCCATACCTATTTTGACCTTGCAAACCCCTTTTTTAAAAAACTCGTCAGGGTATATGTATGCTTGTTGGAAATGGAGGGAGGGAGGGAGGAAGGAAAGGAGGGAAAAAATGGGGAGAGGAGAAAGCACCTCCCATAGGGAATGGTCACACTGCAATCCCTTCTCCATTTCTCCTTTCAGGATTTTGGGCGCCCACACACATGCTCCAATGTTTTTCAAGCTGTTGGATCCAGGCACCTTAACCACCACACTACCACCTGGACCCACTTAGCAGCATTCTTAACCATCATTACGTGAGCCCATCACAGTCCCACACACTTTGTTCATTAATATTAGTGGCCCACCCTCTTAAGAGCTCTGTTGTATTTACCCTTCAGACATTTGGTCCAAGGCCCTTAGCTCCCCTGGAACACTACATAGCTCTGAGACGATAGCTCCAAGTGCTCCTATTGGTCAGTGTCCTTCTGGAGAAGTCTTGCCTGGGGATTTTGACCAGTGCAGGCAGGGTGGTGTCCACAGTGTGAAATGTAACACTTGACAGCATGTGATAACTGTGCAACTGATTCATTGTATGGAGCCAGCAGTTGGCATGGCGGTTAGGATGCTGGGCTCCCACACAGGGTGACTACAGTTCAAGTCCCAGACCCGGCAGCTTGAGAATCACACCAAGTGTATGTGTATATAAGCCCAAAATCCCAAGAGAAGAATGGAGAAGGGATTGTAGCGTGGCCATTCTCCCTGGGTTTTTTGTTTGTTTTTCACTTTCCCTCTCTGTCTCTACAGCAAGGCCACATACCCTATGGCAGACCAATCTTTTTCTTTAAAAAAAGGCTTATTCTAAAGCACCAGCCTCCTAAGTATATTTAATCACACAGTCACATTGTGGCCTAAGAACCATACATTCTGTAGGTGGCTGATAAAGCATGCCCCACCCCACCCCACACACACCTGCACTCCTTGTTGTGCCTGAAATACAGAATGAGTCCATGTCTCAGCTTTCTGAGGAAGACAGGCACAAGCCTACTGAGTGTGCTGTTTTCCCTGTCCCATGTCAGAGCAGAGCACATCATAACCAGCCTAGGAAGCTTGTATCTAGTGAGTGCAAGCTGCCATGATGAAGTATGTAGACTGTGTGGCTTATCAACCACACAAGCGTTAGTACTTATGGTTCTAAAGGCGGGAAACCCAAGACCACGGTGCCAGCATGGCTGGGTTCTGATGCAGGCTCACTTCAGGTTGCATACTACCAGAGCCACTGAATCCCTTTTGGGGGGTGGGGTGCACTAATCCTATTCAAGTTTGGCCTCAGGACCTAATCGGATCCCAGGGTGCCATTACCTTCTATCACCACCTTGAGAGTAAAGTTAGGCTCTGAACATGTGGTCAGGGGGAGGGCCCAGAGACGATGTCTAGTCCGTAAGTCACACTGGAGTGTTTCATTGCTGTCTGTTGAGCTAGCAGTAAATCAGTCAGTATAATCGATAAACACTTTCTAGACTAATTGGTAAACCTGGGAGTCCATTTTGTGAAAACAGTACCATATATATCCACAGATGTTCACATTAGTATAGGCTAATATATTAGGTCAGAAAAGTCATGGCATATGAAAAAATGTGTCATGACCTTCCTTTTGACCCAGTATGTTGTCTATAAGTTAGAAAACAAGTGGTCAAGTTCTCAAATAGTTTTATACACATACATATAAATTAGATGTGTTTAAAATTTAAAAATCCTCAACTTCTCCTTGCTTTGAGAGTTGGATGACAAACTATCCCTTCAAAATTACAAGAAAAAATGTTTCTAAAAAAGAGCAGAAGAGCTTGACAACTCTGCCCTCACAAGGCCCCTTTCCTGTGTGCTCCCTAGATATCCACCAGGCATCGTGGGCGTGGCTCCAGGAGGACTCCCAGCAGCCATGGAAGGGATCATCCCTGGAGGCATACCAGTGACTCACAACCTCCCCACAGTGGCACACCCTTCTCAAGCTCCTTCTCCCAACCAGCCCACAAAACACGGGGACAATCGAGAGCATCCCAACGAGCAATAGCAGAGAGTGCTGAAAGGTAATCAATCTGATAAACTTGGGACCAAGAGACAGAGAAAAATAGATGAACTAAGAGAAAAAGAATTTGACAGTCTTTTTAACTGATTTCTGGACATATGCATCATTGATGTTGCAGTGTTAAAACCACAGAAGCTAGAAAACTGAAGATTTCGTCTACATACGGAAGCGCTGAAAGACTAGGACGTGATTTATTAACGACCAACTTCTGTTATTGTGTGTTAAGTTTTTCATCTGTGCATCAAATCACAAAGATTAAATAGAGCTTTTTCCTTTATCAGTCCCTTGGGCACAACAGGTCCTGAGCACCTTGCTCTAGAATGTTGCATCAAGAGTTCCAAACATCAAAATAAAAAATATTAAGAGGAAATCCCCATCCTATGACTCTAGTCCCTTCAGTCTGCAGGGGCTGGTTACCTCTTTTTTGCTAATAGGAAGATTAAATTACTACAAAAATGGGGAGAAAACTGTATGCCTGTGTTAAACATCCACACTGTAGGATCGAAGACCGTACAGGCTCCTGTACAGAGAAATGTGTCTCACATCAGAACTGCATAGTGAGCGGGCGAGTTGGCTGGAAGTTCAGTAATACCCTCTGATGATGCAAAAAAAAAAAAAAAAGTATTAAGTTTCACAAGCTGTTTGTACTCAAATATATTTTCTCAGTTTCAGATCCTCAGCTATTTTATTGAGTGGAAAGTCTTGAACTGAAAGAGTTCAAGAAGAATAATGTTGCATTTCCTTATGTCTCAGGAAACACTTTTTATGGTAACTTGTCAGATTGTCTATGAACAAACCCACTTTTTTAGACATTGATAAAGTCTTCTTTTCTTCACGTGATATTTTATACAAGAACACTTCAAACGTGTTATTAGATGTGACTGATTTTAACAAATCCTATTAGATTTGTATCAACTAGTTACATGTTCTATTCATAGTCTTTTGTGAATCATTGCCTTTTTGTTTAAAAAGATGGCCTATTTTGAGCCTTTGTATAGGTACATTCCTGTTTTTGTGACAAAAGAAACTTTAACTGTCCCAAACAGAAAAATAATGGCTATCAGAAGTATGTTTTGTTTTAGTGTGAGTTACCGTTACTGTATTTGTTTATTGTAAAGGTGGACATTTAGCGTTCAGTGCAGTTTTCAATAAAAAGTAATTAAAATTCTGTTAAGTTCTGAAATTCAAGTACATCTCACCAATGTAAAAGTTCCCTACTTGAGATGTTGAAAGGCAACTGCATTGGCATTAGCCAGTTTCCAGCCGTTACTCCAGGGATGTGCCTGTCTATTCCACAACCAGACTCAAGAACGCTGACAATTACCTCATGTGGTCAAGTTTAACTGAAAAAACCTCACACGAGTCCATCGTTACCACATCATGCCAACCATATGATGAAATAGTGGGCTGAAAGCTAAGTCAATTCAAGAAACAAGCTGCTCAGGTTTTAGTTTAGTTTTGGTTTTAATTTACCTAAAAGCAAAATTACCTTGCTCAAGGATTAATGAAGGGAGGGTGGTGAATCTTCAAACTTTTTTGCCCGTGTCCTAATGATTGTGGTATTTACAGGGAAGTATTGCAAAATAATTAACATCAGCCATCTCCACAGGTTAAGAACTTTAAATTGATTTAATGGATCTCTCTTTTTAAATATCATTAAACTCTTTATAAATAGTGGTGCCTGCAAGTGTTGATCAAGTCCAACAATTCCAGGTAGCAAAGTCACTTTCATCCTTTCTTCTTCCTTCCCTTCCCATTAAAAAAAGAAACAATGGTGTCTTAAATAATCAACCTGCCTGGCCTTTTCTCCTCACTCATTTTAAGGTGGTGGCCCCATCCCAACTGCCCACAGAATACATTAAAACAACCTCTGAGGTTGAGGGAGAGAACACATGATTACTGACCTATCAACCTATCAATCACTCCAGGGAGAAAGGTAGCTTAACATTATCCTTATAATCACTCATCAGATAGGCAATGAAATGTGGACGAAAAGGAGGCCCCAGTATCTGTGCAGAGCACTATTTTCCCCTAACACACATTAGGTCTAGGACACAATGAGCCTAAAAAAAACAAAAACCATAAAAAGGCAGTCTGAATCCATCGTGCACCTGGGTTTTAGTTTTAATTAGATCTTGGTTGCCCAAAACAGTCCTTTGGAAATGATTATATATCTAAATTGACTCAGAAGAAGAACAGGTCAGAACACACAGTTTTTATAAGTCTACACAGTTCAGGTATTACTGTCCAGTGCTTACCCAGACACGTATAATCTTTGACAAAGGACTGCACACTCTATCTTGGGACAATAATTATGGCTGTTTAATGTTCAAGAGCTTAATATAGCAATTTACCAAAAGGTTTTGGCCTTTAACAGCGAAAACCATTTAAAGTCCCATTCCAGTCTAGAGCCTAGGAAATGGGACCATCTATAA
>NW_006159577.1:2120759-2149490 GCF_000334495.1 Tupaia belangeri chinensis
ACAGGGAAGAATGTTGTACCTGTCAAAGTGTACGTAGTGGTCAGGTGACTGATCATAAATAAATAAATAAATGAGGGAACTAGGGAAGTGATATTCACCATGCCACATCACATAGGTAGAAGCTAAATACAGAGCCCGTGACCCTCTGGACAGCGTTTACTGCAGTGTATACCCCAGTGACCAGATGCTTTTTCTGCTACCACTTCTCTTTGGCATCTTCAGTTGGGAGGGCAGATTTTGCGTAACAGATGATCAGAATGGATCTCTGCCCATTATACATAGAGAAAAGTTACTACAAATACTGTGCTAAATAGTAAGAATGGTGGCCTTCTAAGAACTTGATTAATTATAGGCTAAAATGAAAACAAACGAGTCAATTTGTAAGAAAACATTAACCACTTGGAACGGTAACATTTACATTATAATTACCAAAATTCATTTTATGGAATCATACTGCAAAAATAATTTTTTCCTACAAAGTTTAGGATGCAGCAAAATCAATCCTTTCATCCTGGGAACATCTTTTACTGAGTGTTCAGAGAGGGGAGAAAGAACTAGACAGCTCATGGGTATTTTTTCTATTTTTAGTATTCTGCCATCAAGTTTGAGGTGCACATTTCAATATCATCTAAACAGAAAACAAGCAAATATTTAAAGGTTTTCACAGCCTTTTCATCAAAGGGAAAGGGGGAAATGTTCCTTGCCACATCATAGTCTACAAAGTGCTTATCAGGACACGAAGTCTTTTTGTGTTCCTGAGATAGGTCTGAAAATTTTACCCAGTATTGAATGTATACCTGAAGTGGTCAAACAGTACTTTTTATAAAAAGGTTTTCTACCTAAGATTATAGTTTTAAGAATGGCCACAATTAACTTATCATGCAAAAATTCTCAGACTACACACTGAGAAATTCGTCAATGCACATTTACCACCTTATTGCATTTTTAAAAATCTTTATTCTGAACTGAACTGGTAATTCCCAATCAGCCTAAGCAAAGGCATGCCTGCTAACAGGATTTGCTTAGAGCAGAGGTGATGATAAAAGATAGGAATAATCCAAAGACCCTCTGCATAGCAATCTGGGAGTAGAACATTGTCAGTGGAGTCCAAGTGAGCAAATTTCACACACTCCATTTAGTGGAAAGTGGGCCTGCTCCTTTTCCATCCAGGGAACAACTGTTCACAAACGGACCACTGCCCAGAGTCTGGAGTAAGAACCCTCATTTTAGGACACTCTTCCACACAAATAAATACCTAAAAACTAAAAAGGGGAGGGGGTGGGTGCATATCAAGAAACTTAAGAAAAATGAAATAGTAATAGAAACCAAAACCTTCAAAAAAAGGAAATAATGTCTATATGGAATTCACTCAATAGCAGTAACAAAAATTTCAGATTTTCTTGTAGTTTGTTCCTAAAAGATTTGATTTTACTTTATTGGGCACAATAGGAACTAAATTATTAATAAAATAAAAGCTTGTTTATTTTTTATGTTTTGCTGTGGATAATTTGTACAAAGGTTCCAGATCTCTGAGATTTACTGTAAAATGGATCTTTTGAGGTGAAAGTAGAAATACCACATTCTACTGAAAAATGAAATGAATATCTCAAAGGAACAAAGAGTCGTCTGCCATGTGCTTTTTTTAAGTGCCCATGCTGGAAAAAAATTTCTCTATAATATGAAGATGCTGGTACAACTTTTCCTATTACACATTTTCTTACACAACCACATGCGTTACATTTATAGACAGATTTACAATTTGAAAGGGAAAAAGTTCTCTTAATAAAATTAGTTTTTTGTGTTTTTTTTTTTGTTGTTTTTTACAAATTGTAGTCCAACCAAAGTTCTGTGTTCTCACTCAGCTGATACATTATCTCCATTGGGTGTGTGGGTCAGAAAAACACTTCTGCGCAGACCCTGCCAGATTTGGTTCTTCCGTGCCGTACACTCTGCTTGGAGCACCACACTAACTGGGCTTATCACAGATCTGATGCCATCATCTTCTGTTCTTTGATTTTTCTTTTTCATTCATCTTCGTCATCTTCATCTTCCTCTCCATCAGATAGGGATGTACAAGGCCGGATCTGTCGGTAGCGGTCAAGCCATTTTTCTACCATTTGTGTAACCAGGGGGTGATTTCGCCGCCGAGAGCTTTTCTGCATGGCAACCAGAACTCCCCCCTCAGTCACACAGCAGTCCAGCCACTCCCTGAGCAGTTTTTCTTGCTGTTCCTCATTACCTAGCTTTTAGAGGAGCATGAAGAAAACAGGAGAATAGAACAGATCAGACTTGATAAGGGAAATTTAACAGAACCAAAAGCAACCGGCTGTTTTAACATGGTATCTACTGCATTTCTTGTTTGCTCTCGTTATTTCTTTTTTTTAAATCAATGGGAAAATTTTCAGAGAAAGCTAGAAGGAAGACTACCCTAGGAGATAATCTGTTTAACGAAATGTTATGATAAACTAATCCTGACCAAACAAAAATGCCAGGAAAAATTCACAGGTTCAAACAAGGTAAGTTTACTCAGTAAATTATGTAAAGGCTGAAGTTATACAAGTTACGGTCTCAATTTTTTTCGCTTAATGTCGTCATTATAAGCATTTTATGATAATTATTAGTATATTAAATAAAATACCAATTATTTTATAAGAATGCGGGCTTTCTGAGACAGTGTTCTTTGTGCACATTCTCACTACCTCTCCTGTCTGATCTTCCCCACCCTCATTCCCCTGTACCTGCAATGGCTTTACCAGTAGCTTTTGCTTTTGCCACTGCTCAATTACCTAGTCTCAACCGAGCAAACCGGCCATTGGCTTCCCAGCTTAGCCTCATATCTGGCCTTGAATCGTCCCCGCACACTCTTACTGCCCACTACTCTTAAGCCACACTAGCCTTCCAATTCCTAACTTCCCTTCCTATAATTCTGCAAGGCTCACTTTATCTCAATATCCCCTTCCTTTCTCATCTAAACTCCACCTCACCCTAAGTAAATCATACACAAAAAACCTATTTTCTCTCCTCAGGGCAAAAATTTCATAGTCTAGTTCCTTTCTATGTATCCACACAGCAGCTTGGTTTATTTACAGAAAGAGACAATTACTACAACAACATTCAGAAATGTAACTGATGTGAGCAAGCAGGTGTCATGGAGGTTAAGGCAGCTTGATCTCATTTGGCCAACTGCATGGTTCAAGTCACAGACCTAGCAGCTTGGAAAGGCACAAAGTCTGTGTGTACGCCCAGAATCCTGAGAGGAGAGTGGAGAAGGTACTACAGTGTGGCCATACCCCAGAGGGGTGATTCCTCTCTGTCTGTCTCCGAGTGCATGTGCCCTGTAGCAAACTAAAAAAAAGAAAAGGGACCAGAAAGCGGCATGGTGGTAAAATTTCCATGTAGTGGACTATGGCCCAAGTCTCAGACTTGTTGGCTTGAAACTCAAGTGGGTGTGTGTGTGTGCACTGCCCAGGATCCCGAGGAGAATGGAGAAGGGATTGGGGGGGGGGAGGGCAGTGACTATTTCCCCTGGGGGATGATTTCTCACTCTATCCTTCTGACTCCGGGAGAGCTCACACGCCCTATAGCGAAAATCTCTTAAGGAAAAAGAAATTCAACTGGTGTAGCTAAAGCCACACCTGAAAGACCCTCCAGGCTGGGTTCTGGTAGAAAATTACTACTACATTGGTTAACAGCACAAGCACCGCTTACCTCCTGAGCAGAAAGAAAGTGCACATGGAGTAACTTCCTCTCACTGTCAACCAGAGGCAAAAATGTGATAGTGACATCATCATCGGTGTTCAAGTTAGCACCAGCACCTCGGTTGCCATAGCCATCATTTTCCATAGCAACCAAAGCAGAGAAGTGGCCCCTTGTATAGCCCAGAGCAATTGGACTTTTCCAACAAAAACTCTGTTCCCACAACAAAGGCAAATAAACACCTGAAAAGAGGGGGGAAATATCAGTGGTCACAGGTCAAATAGTTTGTCCCCCATGTCCACATTCCCCTGTCCACTGCATCACTGCCTGACATCCAAGAGCTGCTTTGAGCCTTCTCTTCAGTAAGTCTTTAAAGATGTGGCTGCAAATTACAATAGTAAACAAGACTCCTTAAATGCACTTAAATAATGGCTTACCTTGAAACCGAGTATATCCTAGAGTTTCTCCCCGGAAACTCTTATAATATTTTACTCCATAAACTATAATTGGTCGTCTAAGAATATGCGCAAGTACAAAAATGTGTGTCTGTTCCAAACTTGCTCCAGGCTAAATAGGACAAACAAAAAAGTACAATCTTTAGAATTTTATTACCATTTCTAGACTACTGATACATACAAAAACAATACATACCTTCCTGGGACCAGCAGTTAGCATAATGGCTATGTCGCTGGACTCGCACGTAGTCGACCATGGTTCGAGTCCCAAACCTGGTGGCTTAACTCACGCCGGGCACGTGTGCGTGCATGCCCAAGATCCCGAGAGAAGAATGGAGAAGGGATTGCGGCGTGGCCATCCCCTCTGGGGGGTGATTTCTCGCTTTCTATCTCTCTGTCTCTCTCTCTCTAGCAAGCACACGTGCCCTATAGCAAAAACCTCTCCAGGAAAAAAAATAATACGTACCTTCTTTAATATACTATCTCAATTCATTTTTAAATTTAAAAAAGTCCAATAAAACTATAATATATATCTATGAAGTCTATGTACAAGTATCATTCACTATTCAAAATTCACAAATCAAACAGATCTGGATAAATATTTTGAGATATCTCTTACTATTCAACCTCATTAACTCATTCACTGATCTCAGGAACCATAGAGTCACATAGCAAGAAACGCTTTATATAACCATATGGTTAACTGTGAGAGTACTACCTACAACAAGGTCCTGAAATAAAAACATCAGCCTTGTTATTTCATACACACTAAAATGGCAGTACCACCTAACTCATGAATATTAATACTACTGAGTCTATCCTCTAACTACAATGATTCTGAACTACATGGTCAGCCATGACATGTCTGAGATATAAATCATCTTCTGTGAACCTTGCCCAAATGGCTCAAAGACAGAAGGTACTTTCCTCTGAGAGTTCAAAGGAACTATGCTACTTTCTAGAAAGAAGAAAGGATTACTGGGGCCAACAGGTGACATGGTGGTTAAAGCACTGGATTCTCACATGGCCAACCATAACTGGCTTGAAAATCATGCTGGCCACGTGTGCAAGTGTGCCTAAAACGCTAGGAGAATGGGGGACAAGGGACTGCAGCATGGCCATCCATTGGGGGGGTAATTTCTCATTCCCCCCCGCACTATCTTGGAGGAGTACACAACATGCTATGGCAAAAAAAAATTTTTTAAATAAAGATAAAAGGAGTGTTGTAAACAGATTTGAACTTTACCCCAAACAACCTTCTCAAAACAAAACTAGTATGAAAGCAAGAGTAAAAGGGGGACAGCTCACAGTTCTATGCTACAAGAAGGCTTCATTTATAAAAGAGTGTACCGGCAAACATCAGAAAAGTTCATTCCCACATGAACCAGAAATCATGTCTGTCAATGCTAATTAGTTCAGAACAAGCCAGACTGCAAATTTTCCTTTGCCTACATCACATGAATATTAGGGAATGCTATGAAGATTAAAGACTTGTTCCTTGGGACCTGCTGAATCAGCACCTGTATGTATATAAGTACCCATTTCTAATTCACTGGTCTTGGTAAAACAAACAGAAAACCATCCATATCAAAGAGAAATGAACAATTTCAAAACTATGTACCTGATTATCACAGTACAACTTCCATTTATACAGTTTTTAATCACTTGATACCAGAAAAAAAAAGTAATAACTCTTACCTGCTTTGTAGTAAAGACTTGCTACAGTCACATATTTTGATAAATAGCAATCACAACTACAACCCAAGTCAACCAATGCCAAGTCAAGAACTCTTTCCTTAAAACCCCACTGGCTCTAACATGATTTGCTCAAGAAAATGAAGGAATGCATGCCATGTGGCTTACTTTTCTCATAGAAGCAACAAGGTCTGAAACATCCTTACCTGGCTAGCAAGAGAGAGTATAAATGCCCAGTCTTCTTGCCACTGCTCTTCTCTTAAGGAAAAGTGTAAACCAAAGCTCTGAGAATACCATGATTCCCAATCTTTCCAGCGTGTGTAAAACCTAAAAAGGCATGACAGTTAAAATAAGCTTTCTAGGAAGAAAAAATAGAGTGGTAAGACATTTGTGGGATACAGAAATGGTTTAATACCTATTGCTGATAATGTGTATAGCATTCTCAACTGGACTGGTCTGAGGTATATTTCATGTTGGGTAAAATCTCTTTACAAGCTAAATGATGTATAATGATTGAATGTATAAAACAATAATAAAAAGTAAAATTTTAAAAATAAGCCTTCTATATAAATAGTACACTAAATGTTATAATTTAGTTTGGTCTTTTCGCAGCTCATTTGAAGAAATTAAAAATGCTTCCATTCTTCTAGTACTTTTTTAAAAAACTTTTTGCTAGGAGACAAAAAACAAGAGTGATAAATCACACCCCAGGGGGGATGACCATACCACACTGCCTTCTCCTCTCAAGATTTTGGGCACACACACCCAGAGTTTGTCAAGTCACAGGTCTAGGACTCAAACCACACAGTCAGTTATGTAGGATCTAGCTGCCTTAACCTCTATGCCATCTGCTGACCCTGCAGCTGATATCTTAAAACAGCTTTAGGGGCTGGCAGGTGGCTTGGTGGCTAAGGCTCTGGATTAACACATGGCCAACATGGTTTGGGTTCCAAAACTGGCAGCTTGCTTTCTCTCTATCTGGCCAAATTAAAAAACAGAAATAAAATAATTTTTTAAAATAAATAAGAAGATAATGCAAGCCAGTTTGATTTACCAACCAAGCTTTCAACAAACTTCAGTCATTATGAGAAAGTTTAATGTCAATTTTCTACTATTGGTTTACAAACTCAAAATATGATCAAAGAATACATTTCTCCTATGTATAGTACAATGCTAAATGTACATAATGTATATAATAATATAATGTACATAAATGTATATAATACAGATGGGAAATACCCTGTGTGTTCATATAAACATCATTTCTCCGTGATACATTTTTATCTTTTGAGGAGCACCTGATAATCCAAAAACAAACCAAGAAAAAAATTACTGCAACCACATGGGGCCAGCAGATGGTATAGTGATTATTACATCACTGGACTCCCACATGGCCAACAGCAGTTTAAGTCCTGGACCCAGTGACTTGAAACTCACGATGGCCATGTATGCATGCATGCCTCAAATCCCAGGAGGAGAAGGAACTGCGGTGTGGCCATCCCCTCTGGAGAGTGATTTCTCACTTTCTCTCTCACTGTACCTATCTCTCTCTCTCTCTGGCAAATGCACATGCCCTATGGCTAAAACCTCTTAAAAAAATAAAAGTCACCTTTCTGTGCAGATAGCAGGCCCGCAAGCATAGTGAACGCCCCTAAAACCTGCCGGACCTTCTGTAAGAAGTGTGGCAAGCACCAGCCTCATAAGTGACACAGTACAAAAAGGGCAAGGATTCTCTGTGTGCTCAGGGACAGCGGCCTCATGACAGGAAGCAGAATGGCTATGGTGGACAGACTAAGCCTATTTTCCGGAAAAAGGCAAAAACTACAAAGAAGATTGTGCTAAGGCTTGAATGTGTGGAGCCCAACTGCAGATCTAAGACAATGCTGGCTACTAAGAGATGTAAGCATTTTGAACTGGGAGGGGATAAGAGAAAGGGTCCTGTGATCCAGTTCTAAGCCTCATCTTTTTTATCATGAAGACGACAAAATCTTGAGGTGAATGTTCACCTCATTTGATTACTTTATTCCCTCCCTAAAAGACCAACTATAATCAAAAAAATTCCAATTTGATTCATGAAATAAATAAAAATCACTACAACTACAAAAACAATTCCTCCTTTATATTAACAATATCCTTCTAAAAATTTTAGCCTGATAAATTATGAAGATCTAAAATCACAATGTGTTACTGATAGACAGAATAAAAATGAAATCTATTATTTTTCTCCATATCAAGTTTAAAATTAACTAAAACTAGAAATTACTACACTAAAAATTTACTACACTAAAAGCTCATGTTTTACAGTAAGACGAGCCAACCAACATTTCAAATGTCTGAAATGAAGACAGACATTTAACTTCTTTAGAATATCACATTTTGGGACAGCAGATGGCATAATGGTTACATTGGTGTACTCCCACACAGCTGAGTGTCGTTCAAGGCCAAGACCCAGCAGTTTGAAACACATGCCAAGTACATGTACATGTGTGCCCAAAATCCTGAGAGGAGAAATGGAGAAGAGACCACAATGCGGTCATCCCTCCGGAGGGTGATTTCTCACTTTCTGTCTCCCGGTGAGCACAAATGCCCAATAACAAAATTCTCTCTTAAAAAAAGAATATCACATTTTTATGCATTTCGAGTCTAGGTAAAAGCAGCAAAAGACAACAAGCAATTTGTTGCTGCTGATTAAATTTCCAGCATAGTATAGTTACATGTGGGGACTAGCATGTGGCATGGTAGTTAAGGCACTGGGCTTCCACATGGTTGAGTATGGTTCCAGTTTCGGACCTGATAGCTTGAAAATCATGTGCATGCATACCCAAAATCCTGAAGCTTGAAAATCATGTGCATGCATACCCAAAATCCTGAGAGGAGAATGGAGGAGAAGGGTTGGAAGTGTGGCCATCTCCCCTGTGGGATGATTTCTTACTTTCCCTCTCTCTCTGGCAAGGGAGTGTACGCAACTTATGGCAAAAAATTAAACAAACAAACAAAAAAAAGTTACATGTATCAGTGCCACAATGATCTTTACAGTAATTTAATGGAGGGCTCTGTAGAAATATATTAATACATTTTAGTTTTTTCTAAAATGACTCAAACAATAACCCAGAGGTTTAACTCTTAGTTGATCAAAAACATTGAGTACCCAAGCAACCAAGGATTTTTTATAATACCAAATATTTTTAAAATAAAATGTGGTATTTCTCTTTCACAATAGCTAAGATAAAGAGAAATGTATTTGAATATTTAAGCACCAATGATGATATACATTGTTTTGAAAAGCTGAAGGAGGAACATCAAGCAATATAATAGAAACAATAATGTAACTTCTTTATAGAACTGAAGGATGTATGAGGAATTTCTTGGTTAGTACCTAAAATCATTTTATCAATGACACAGATAATTCAACTGTAAATTAAATGATGATTGCACTCCAAATTCCTAAAGGAAGCTACTGAATAAGGGAGTTCAATACAATATATTGGGTCATCGGAAAAGTCATGACAAATTTTTGCCTAGAAAAATATGTCATGACCTTTCCGATGACCCAATAACTTAAAAATATGACATGGTGATTAGGCAGCTGGATCCCACATGGCCAACTCAACAGTTCAAATTCTGGACCCAGTGGCTTGAAAAATACACCAGGCACATGTGTGCATGCCCAAAATCCCAAAAGGAGAATGGACAATGGCATGGCCATTACCCCTAGGGAAATAATTTCCAATGAGCATATGCATGTTAAAATTTTAAAAATAAATAAAAGTTCAGGGTCTGCCCATGGTATTAAGGCACCTGGATCCCACATAGCTGAATGCATGGTTTGAGTCCTGAACTTGGGTGGCTTAAAAACAGCAGGTACATGTGTGTGCATGTCCAAAATTCCCAAAGGAAAGAAATAAGGAGAAAGGATTGTGGCATGACCATCCCCTGGTTGTGATTTCTCACTGTCCCTCTTTCTCCAGTGAACACACACCCCCTCTGGCAAACTAAATTGAAAAAAAAAATTTTAACCTAAATACATACATACATACATGTATTCAAATAATCACTCCCACCACACCAATAGCTAAACTTCAGACCTAAACTCTGAAACTACCTGGCCACTAAGAACAGATAAATAGGCCCAGCCCATGGCATGTTGCTTAAGGCAGCTGGACCCTATATGGCTTTGAGTCTCAGACCTGGGAGCCTGAGAAACACATCAGGCACATGTGCATGCAAGCCCCATATCCTGAAATACTGTGGTAATTTCTGGGGGGAGGGAGTGCTTTCTTGCTTTCTCTCTCGCCTTCTCCCTCTCTCCTTCCCCAGCAAGCCGAAGCACCCTATAGCAAACATTTTTAAAAAGAACCAGTAAACAAAGCAAGTCCAGCAACAAAGGACCAAGTAGTACGGAATACAAGTTTGACTGAACATTCAACAACCAATATTATGTTCATGAACTAGCTGGCAGTGTTCCCCAAATTAATGTACAGACTCCGTGAAATCTCTTAATCAAAATCTCAGCTGACTTTTTTTTGCAAAAACAGATAAACTGGATCCTAAAATTTATACAGAAATCCAAAGGACCCAGAATAGTCAAAACAATCTTGAATTTTGAAACTTATTACAAAACTAGAAACATGAAGACAGTCTGATACTAACATGAATATACACATATAGGTAAGGTCCCAGAGCCAAGTCCTTGTGAGAGATGAATCGCACATGGCCAACTGCAGTTCAAATTTTGGCTCTAGAAGCTTGAAAAACACTGGGCCTGTATGTTTGTATGCCCAAAATCCCAAAAGAGAAAGGAGAAGGGACTAGGTGCGACCATGTCCCATTGAGGAAGTGGTTTCTCCTTCTCTCTAAAAGAAAGAACGGATATACTCATTGATGGGAAAAAAACTGAGTACAGAAACAAACCATTGAAGGGACTAGCAGGTGAGCATAATGGCTATGTCGCTGGACTCCCATGTAGTCGACCGCAGTCCGAGTCCCGGACTCAGTGGCTTAAACTCACGCTGGGCACATGTGCGTGCGTGCGTGCATGTGTGCATGCCCAAGATCCCTAGAGGAGAATGGAGGAGAAGGGATTGTGGCATGGCCATCTCCCCTGGGGGTGATTTCCCACTTTCTGTCTCTCTGTCTCTTTCTTTCTGGCAAGCACACACACCCTATAGCAAAAACCTCTCTAAAAAAAAAAAAGGAAACAAACCATTATTTTTGCGGGAGACTAGTTTTCAACCAAAGTGCCAGGAAATGGAGCAGGAGGAAAACAATCTTTTAAACAATTGGTATTTAGGACAACTGGATATCTACATGCAAAACAATAAGCTCAAAGTGCATTATAGACCTAACTGTGCAATTTAAAAACTGTAAAACTCTTAGAAAATGATACATGATACAGGAGTAAATCTGTGTGACCTTAAACTTCATAAACTTGATTTAAAGACTTCAAGAGACACCTTTAATAAAGTAAAAAGATAAGCCACAGAATGCAAGAAATTATCTATAAATCATACACAATGAGGGGCCTCTTACATACACAATATATGTACCTCAATATAATGACAACCACTTTAAAAATGAGTACAAAATGTAGAAACTTCACCCAAAAAGATATATAAATGACCAATAAGCATATGAAAAAATGCCCAATGTCATCCAGTTATTAGAGAAAAGCAAATCAAACCCATAATGGGATTCTACTACATGTGCACAAGAATGGGCTACATCAATCAAAAACAAGTGTTGGTAAGGATGTGGAGAAGTGGGAATCTTCGTACATCAATGGTAGGAATGTAAAATTATACAATCACTGTAAAAAAAAGTTTGGCAATTTCTTAAAATGTTGAACACAGATTTACTAAATGACATAGCAAATCCTCTGCTAGTCATCTACAGGAGAGATACTGATGCTGGCCACAGCAACCAAACCTTAGGCTGGACTAGGATATGAACCCAGACCTCTAATGTCTTTATGGTCCCAGCTTGTAGAGCACAGCATCTTAGTGCACATCACCACTGCTGGGCAAAAAACCAGTAACAATTCTTTGAGAGAGATTTTTGCTACAGGGTGTGTGCCCTTGCCAGAGAGACAGAAAGCGAGAAATCACCACAATCCCTTCTCCTCCAGTCTCCTCTTGGGATTTTGGGTGGACATGCACACACATGCACTTAGCATGAGTTTCAAGCCACTGGATAGGATGTTTAAAAACCCACTGGACCGGGAACAAAAGCCACAGTTGACTACATGGGAGTCCAGTGATGCAGCCATTATGCCATATGCTGGTCCCCCCTAAAAAACAGTAACAATTCTATAAACCTGTACTGATTTTTCCCCTATTTACATGAATACCCCTGACCTGATCCTCTAAGAAATTAGATTAACTCATCAATGAAAGGCCAGGACACCCTATTCAGTCTTTAGAATTGGAGTCAGATTGAATCAGGGGTATCCAACAGCTACAAACACAAAATAGCCTATCCTGAAGTGGGGAAAAGTGTTTAAATAAAAGAAGATTACTTTATGGTACCAGCAGATGGCATGGTTACGTCACGGATTCCCACATAGTTGACCACAGTTCGAGTCCAGGATCCTGTGGCTTAAAACGTGCCAGGCATGTGTGGGTACATGCCCAAGATCCCAAGAGGAGAATGGAGAAGGGATTGTGGCATGGCCATCTACCCTGGGGGATCATTTCTTGCTTTCTGTCTCTATGGTGAGCACATGCACCCTATAGCAAAAATATCTCTTTAAAAAAAGGGAAGATTACTTTATCAGTTCTTATTAGATATTTTATGGCTTAAGAAAACATCTTGGGGCCAGTGGGTGGCATGGTGATTAAGGTACTGGGCTTCCACACGGCCTACCACAGTATGAATCCTGGACCTGACAGCTCGCATTTTCACTTTCTCTCTGTCTCACTCTCTCTGGTGAGCATGTGTGCCCTGTAGAAGATTAAAAAAATAATAATAATGATAAATACAATTATAGTCTTCTTAAAAAAACTCATGCTGAAGAGCACATCAGTAAAGAGTGACTTAAAAAGGAGACTACAGGGCCTATAGCATAAGTCTCTTAAAAAAAAAAAATAAAGGCAGGACCAGCAGATGGCATAATGGCTATGTCACTGGACTCCTATGTAGTCAACCACGGTTTGAATCCCGGACCCAGTGGCTTAAACTCACACTGGGTGCATGTGCATGCGTGCCCAAGATCCTGAGAGGAGAACGGAGGACAAGGGATTGTGGCGTGGCCATCCCCCCTAGGAGCTGATTTCTCACTTGCTGTCTGTCTCTGCCTGTCTTCCTTTTTTATTTCTTTTTTTTTAAGCAGTTTTTGCTATAGGACACAAGCACTTGCCAGAAAGGCATTAGATAACCTACAATCCAAGCCTTAAGTTACTGCTAAGAATGGCGCTGTGTGACCACTGCAATCATGCAGTGTTCTATGTATGAACTTTTATAAAACATCAGGCAAAGATCCCCAGTGGCAGGGGCTAAAGGAGGTGGGGCCAATGCACATTTTGTTTTGTGATGCCCTGTCCAAATACCAATTCAAGGTCCTCATTCCTGAAGCATCTTTAGTCATGACTTAATTTGAAAGTTCTAGTCAAGGCAAAGTGGCTAGGTATGAAAACATTCTTATTCTGGAGTGCTCACTTCAGCCTCACATAAACTATTCTTTTTTTTTTTTTTTTTTGAGGGGATAGAGGTTTTTGTTTTAGGGTGGGGGGTGGGGGGGGGGGAGAAAAAGAGACAGTGAGAGGGAAACTGAGAAATCATCCCCCCAGGAGGGATGGCCACCCTGCAATCCCATCTCCTCCATTTTCCTCTCAGGATCTTAGGCACACACGTACACCGGCCCAGAATGAATTTCTAGCCACTGGGTCTGGGACTCAAACTGCGGTTAACTACATGAGAGTCTAACAACATAACCATTACACCATATGCTGGTCCCAAAAAGTCAGTAACAATTCTAAAAGTGAGAATCCAGCAATGTAACCACTATGCCATTTGTTGGCTCACATATACTATTCTTACATTGGAAAGATGGCATGACTGAAAGTATCATGATTTTGAAAACTAACTGGCACATGTATCAAGATGTGAAAAACTAAACTCTGTAAGTGTTTATATATGTATATATAAGAAGGTGTAACAAAATGTTAACCATTAGTCAATAGAATAAAGAAGCTATTAGAACCTACTGGACTATTTTTTCTTTCTGTTAACTTTTCTGTAGGTTTGAAAATATGCAAAATAAAAGTCTTTAATTCCTCCTCAAAAGAAAAAAAACCCTTGCAATACAATGTCAAAATAATATCTTAAAGTTGAACAAAAATATCAAATCATACCTACTTTATAAAAAGGACACTTTATCAATATTTAAGGCTATTATAACTTGAGATGTTGTATTTGAAATGTTCAAATACACTGCTTTTATTTTATAGAAACAATGCATTTCCATTTTAAAGTTTCAGATGTTTCTATTTTAAAGCTCAGCAAAAGAATTTATCAATAAAAACCACTGAAATGTTCAACATGTCTTGAAGTCCTCTCTAGTTTTCAAAGAAAAGAAAATAGAGAAAAAGTATTCTACCACTACAAGAAATGATCCATCAATTGCACTCCTAGATTGAAACAAGGAAGGATGCCAGCTCACCAATGTGAACAGTCATGCAGGCTGTCATGCAGAGCTTTCCGGAGCACTGAGTCCTTGTCATAAATGCCCCAGGTAGCTTGTAGTACTGAATCAAGTAAGCAGTCTCCTGCAGTCCGGTTCCAAAGTGCATAGAGTCGACTGTCCAAACGTGTAGCCAATTCCAAAGACCAGTTTATAATCGGAGATTCTTCTTCTAACTCTATGAGTGGTTTAAATAACATGTTCATTTTTATACCTATACTTGAGGGGAAAAATCTGCTTTCTAGATTTTTATGTAATTTACTAATAAACATCTAGATAAATCTGATCAATTTAAACATAAACTTCTGGCTAGCTGATATATCTTGTGGTTCTAGTATAACACATTCATCTTTTTAAAAGAGATAAATACTCACTCTGAAATAAACAGAATACCAAGATTTTAAAACTCTTACACCTTTCTTTATTCACTCTATCAGAGTTAAGAGCTCTAAATGAGTATTTTTAACAGTGCAATGACACAGTGCTCTTAAAGTCTTTGCATCTGTAATTTAAAATAAAAATAAAGCAAGTTGACTGTGCATCAAACTACTCTATACCTTACAAAACAAAGCAAAATTTAACTGATCAGAAGAAAGGTAAATTACACTCATTAATTCCATGCTTACCTTTTTAAATTTTTTTTGGAGAAGTTTTTGCTACAGGGTGTGTGCGTTCGTCAGAGAGACAGAGAGAAAGCGAGAAATCACCCCCCAGAGGGGATGGCCACGCTGCAATCCTTTCTCCTCCATTCTCCTCTTGGGATCTTGGGCATGCACGCACACATGCCCGGTGTGAGTTTTAAGCCACCAGGTCCAGCACTTGAACTGCGGTCAACTACATGGGAGTTCAGCAACATAGCCATTACACTAACTGCTGGTCCCCATGCTTACCTTTTTGAACGTCTCTATCAAGCACCTCATCAAATAATTTTTCTTGGACTGTCGGGGGCAAATCTTCTATATCTACCCCGAAAAAAAAAAAAAAAAAAGCTGACTTAAAAGCTCTTACATTTCATAACTTGATAAACTTGATACAAATATCTCATAGTAACTTCCTCTAAAATAATGCCCTTTCCACTAAAGGCTGTCAGGTAGCTTTTTTTTTTTCTTTAATAGTTGCTTGCAACATATGTGCACATGTGTGATGTAAATTATTTCCTTTCTGTATTCCATTATCAAAATTTTGAGTTACTTTAATAAAACAATATTAAGAATAATATCTGGACAATTACATACAAAGTTTTGTTTTTTTCTTCACATTGGCAACCTCTGCTCAGATCTGCTATTTTCAGATTTTAGAATTTTCTTATAAATGTTAATGAACCCATTTTATAGCACACAGTCTTTTTGTTATTTTCCTCAAATTCTTTATCATCTGTTCAAGTAATTTAATAGAGTAGCCTTCCCAATGAAATTTTTAATAATTTTTTAGAAGCCATTTTCAACTCAAAATAAAAGTAATAATCACTTGGGATAAGTTTAACTATAAAGTGAATACATTTCAAATGGAATTTGCTCCAATTTTAGAAACCTCAGTTATTATCTTCAACCATTTGTAAATACCCGTTTACATCTGAATACAAACACTTAGATCCCAGGTAGAAGCTTTATTTTAGGAATCTTTACTGCTTGATATACTTACTCAATACCAAAAGAAACCATTTTTAACTGTCACTGAATTGAAAAATTAAATGCTACCTCACTGAAAGAGTACAAATGAATGTGATGAGAAAGGAAGGATGCATTCAAAAGAATGCCAGTATCTTTAAATTCAAGTAACATGACATTACCTACCCAAAGCCTATGTTCTAAAATCCTATCATTAATACCAGGTAACCAACAGCTATTTAATTTCAAAATTAATAAGCATGAAAAGAAAGAAAACATTTTTAAAAGGAGACTTTTAATAACAGATATTACAAAATAAAACCAAAGAAAAAGTACAGCAGATTTTTAAAAATTATCTTGAGGCCCACGAAAAAAAATCAGTACTGTAAGCTGTTATATTTCTCCCCAAATATTAAAGCATTCATTTACTAGTAGCCCTTATCCCAATCACTTCCAGCATAAAATAGGACATTCAAGTAATTTAAGATGCACATATAGTAACTATGCTATCTGTTTTCTATCAAAAACACATTTTTCCCATACATAAAAACACACTATAATGAAATGAAAATTTCTCTTCAGATTAAATTTTGAGTTACCTGCTGGCAATGTAAATGTTACAAGGTCAGTTAGAAAATAGCAAGCAAAATCCCCCTTTCTCTGATGAAGAGAGGCAGCTATTTCTCTCCGGATTTGTTCTGTCAGTTCAGGACACACCATTGCTGGAATGCACTTTGCTGCTTGTTGAGACACCTTGAATGAAAAAGAAACTTTCCTCTACATCTCATTTATCATAAAAGGAAGCAGAAAAACATTATTTGAAAGAAATTAGCATATTTCCCCAACTATAGTTTTGTTTTTGTTGTTGCTGTTGTTTTGTTTTAAATCTTACAATGTCTGGGCTAGCTGGTGTCATGGTAGTTAAGATGGCTAGATTCCACATAACCAACCATGCTGTTTGAGTACTGGACCCAGCAGCATGAAAAACACACTGGGCATGCCTTTCCCTGACAAGTGCATACACCCTCTACCAATTTTTTTTTTTAAATGTACTAGGTATTATTTCTTTACTTGTGGAAAAATGTATCTGTACAATTTGTTAGAAAAACAAAGATGCACATTAAAATTTATGTAAAAGCGAGACCAGCAGTAAGTGCAATGGCTATGTCGTTGAACTCCCATGTAGCCGACCGCAGTTCGAGTCCCAGACCCAGTGGCTTAAACTCACACCAGGTGCGTGTGTATGTGTGCCCAAGATCCCGAGAGGAGAATGGAGGAGAAGGGATTGCAGCGTGGCCATCCCCTCTGGGGGGTGATTTCTCGCTTTCTATCTCTCTGTCTCTCTCTGTATTTCTGGCAAACACACATGCCCTATAGCAAAAAAAAAAAAAAACTCTCCAAAAAAAGAAAAAAATTATGTAAAAGGTTGCTGTTCCTAAAGATACATCATAAGAGGGGAAAGGAAGATATAACAAACTCAGACTGACTATCGTGTACTCAATAAAAAATTATTAAAGAGAGGCTGGCAGGTGGCGTGGTGGTTAAGTGTGCTGGACTCCCACATGGCCAACTGCAGTTCAAGTCCCAGACCTAGCAGCTTGCTTTCTCACCCCCCCCCCCAACTCTGTCCCTCTCTGGTCAAATTTAGATAGGTGGGTAGAAAGAAAGAAAGAAAAAAAAAGTGAAAGAAATTTTTTAAAATATTATTAAAGAACAGGAAATCATAGCTCACAGACCAAAAAAAAAAAAAAATGCAAACATTCTTCTCTCACAAATTTTAAGTTCCCTGACTTAGAATAAATAAAGCACAGGGGCCAGCAAGTGCCGTGGTGGTTAAAGGTGTTGGACTCCAACATGGCCGACCACAGTTTGAGTCCTGGACTTGATGGCCTGCTTTCTCATTTCCTCTCTCTCCCTCACTCTCTCAAATTGAAAAATAATGATAATAAATAAGTAATTATTTAAAAAAAGAAAGCACTGACCTCAGGTTCCTTCCCCCTCCTCATTTGTTAGCACACTAAATTTTTTAAAAGCACTTGCATCTCCAAGTTTAAATAAAGGTGGCAGAACATCGAAGTCCAGTCTCATAGGCGTGAGATATGAACAGTTGTAGTGAGTTACAGACCCCTAGAAGTCTCTAGCTAAGGAAATATAACAAGCTCCAAATGACTAGTTGTGTTTGGTTCTGCTAATACAGTGTGTGCACTCACCAGAGACAGACAGGGAAAATGAAAAAGGATCCCCAAGGAGGATGGCGTTGTTGCGATCCCTTCACCTCCATTCTCTTCTCAGGATCTTGGGCATGCATGCACAAGCGCTCAGCTATTTCTCAAGTTGTGGGATCTAGGACTCAGACCATGAAGTTGGCCATATGGGATCCAGTCATATGATCCAACCACTTTAACCACTGCCACCAACTGGACTGGCTGGAACTTTCTTCCTTAATATTTTATTGTTCTTTTCTTTCTTTAAATGCCAGAGGATGCGTGCATTCACCACAGAAAGAACAACAGAGAGCTCCCTCACAATGGGGCATGGTCATATCATAATCCTGTTTCCTCCATTTTAATCCTGTTTCCTCCATTTCTCCATCCTATCAGGATTTGGGGCACTCATGCACAAGTGCCTGGTATTTTTGACAAGCCACTGGGGCTGGAATTCAAACCACAGTATGCCATGCAGGATATAGTTCCCTTAACCACTGTGCTATGGGACTAACCCTTTCTTCTTTTAAATGTTGAATAGCAACAAATGATGCAAAGATTTCACATTACATTTCAGTTGCATTTCATTTGTGGCACTCAAGAAATTTATATAGTACAGAAAATTCAAAAATCCAAGTGAGTACTGGTAAGGAAGAAAATGATGCAAACATGAATGAGCCAGTGAGTTCTATTCTCTGCTGTCACTAACCTGGATGACAGTCACCAGTTACAAATGTTACTGATAATGCCATCTATAGAATACATGTGGACATCTTTTTTGGAGGGGAGAGGTTTTTGCTATAGGGCGCATGCACTTGCTAGAAAGACAGAGACAGACAGAAAATGAGAAATCACCCCACAAAGGGGATGGCCACACTGCAATCCCTTCCCCTCCATTCTCCTCTGGGAATCTTGGGCATACACGCACACGTGCCTGGTATAAGTTTAAGCTACAGGGTCAGGGACTCGAGCCATGGCCAACTACACAGGAGCACAGCCATATAGCCATTACACCAACTGCTGGTCCTACATATGGACAATTTAACAGACAATTGCTATTAAGGTAAGCAAACTGTGTTTAAAAACCCTGAATAACACCCAGCTTAAAACTCCTACACGAAAAACTCAGTTTTACTAGCTAGCATTACCAGTAACCATAAGAATTTCCACGACATCTGAATTCCATGAACTCAACCTTTATACAACACTCAAAATATGGAAAAGCAAGCATTAATGATTTTTAGAATATAATTGGCTATTTCTCAAGTAACACTGCTAAAATGAATTGTAAAAATAAATTCAAAAATGGATTATTCCAATCTGGTAGCCCTCAGCCCCTCTCCAAAGATATAGAAAGACTTTTTTTAAAAAGAAAAGAAGACCTGAACTAGACTCAATATGGCAAACATTCCAAGAAAAACTTGGCCTCCAAGCAAGCCCCACTTCCACCACCATACTTAAGCAGGACATGTCTCTGAAGTCTAACTCTCATCTCTCTGCCTCTTCATCCCAATAATCTTCAACCATTTCTTTAAACTAGCAATTCTTTTATTTGTTTATTTATTTTTTTGCCTGAGGGCACACGTGTGCTCACCAGAGAGAAACAGTGACAGCGACAGTAAAAGGCAAAGTGGGAAATCACCCCCCACCAACCACACAGGGAGAACGGCCATGCCACAATCCCTTCTCTTCCATTCTCTTCCCAGGATCTTGGGCACATACACACTTACCCAGAGTAAGTTTCAAGCCACCAGATCCAGGACTCGAACTGCAGTCAGCCATGTGGGAGTCCAATGACCTAACTAATACACCACCTGCTGGTCCCTAAGCTAGTAATTCTTTTTTGGGGGCGGGGGAGAGATTTTTACTATAGGGCATGTTCGCACACCAGAAAGAGAGACAGACAGCGAGACAGAAAGCGAGAAATCACCCACCAGGGGGGATGGTCATGCTGCAAAATCTTCCCCTCCATTCTCCTCTCAGGATCTTGGGCATGCACGCAAACACGCCCAGCGTGAGTTTAAGCTACTGGGTCCGAGACTCGAACAATGGTTGACTGCATGGGAGTCTAGTGACATAGCCATTACACCAACTGCTGGTCCCAGTAATTCTTAATTTACAAGTTGTGAACTTGAGAAGTACCCATGAACTTGAATGGGAATTTTAATTAAATAAAAGATATACTGTATTTTCACTAACTTCTTGCCTTATACTAAAATACATTTTCTTATATATTTCAAATTTGATTTAGTAATTTGATAACTGTATTTCAGTATGACTGAGTTCCTTCGCAATCCTATTTTTGTTTTATGCATTTAAAAACAGTATTTTGAGGGACTAGCAGGTGGCATGGTGGTTTTGGTGCTGAATTCCCATATAGCCGACAGTGGTTTGAGTCCTGAACCTAGTGGCTTGCACAGCAAATTAAAATACTACTACTAATAAATAAAATAATAACTCTTAAAAAACAAACAGAAAAACAGTATTCTGGGGTGCCCACAGCTTCCTTCAGACTACCTGCAGGGTCTATGACACAAAACCTAAAAAAAACTTCTGCCTCAAGATATGTATCTCCAAATCCAATGTTCTTCTGTTCTCAATCCAAAAGACCTTGGCTCTGTACTGTTTTTGGAGATATATATCACCTTATATCACCCTCCCATCCTTCTGGTCTCCCTCTGGCTTCATTAAATCTGTCCTTTGGAATATCTAACACAAATTCCATTACCAATTTTATTCTTTACCTGGCATAAACCCCTTCCACCTCTTTCACTCTTGCTGATCTATATGTCCCATAGAATAAGGCAGAAGTAACAGCATGTTGCTTTCTAAATTCATCAATAAGACACTGCAGCTTCTATCTGGATTGCTCTCTTGCACTTTCTTGCCCTCTCGTGGATCATTTGCTCTGGGTGCAACCAGCTGCTGCACTATGAGCAGCCTTACGGACAGGTTCACAGGCAAAGTAGTAAAGTCTCCTGACAACAGTCACATGAGTGAGTTTGCAAACAGATCCAGCCTTTTGACAATTATAGCTCTGGTCAACAACCTGCCTTCAACCTGGTGATACCCTGAGCCAAAACCATTCAGCTAAGCCACTCCTGGATTCCTTGCCCTCACAAACTGTGAGATAACAAATGTTTGGGGGTCAGCAGGTGATGTGGTGGTTAAGGCACTGGGTACTCCCAAGTGGTCAACTACGGTTCAAGTCCTGGACCTGGAGGCTTGCTTTTGCACTTTCTCTCTCTCTCGCTCTGTCCCTCTCTGGTCAAATTAAAAATAAATAAAGTTAAATAAAAATAACTTTTGTTAAAAAAAAAAAAAGCTTGTTGTCTCAAGCGGCTAGGTTTTTAGGTAATTTGAGATACTGCAACAAGTAATATAGTGGTATCCAATTATAATTTCACTTGCTCTGGAGTCCAGTGACTTATGACAGCCCTCAAGAACCTTGTAATAGTCCTCTACCAACTTAAAGAGAAACACAAATGCAGCCAGATCTTGGACACCTACGGAAATGAACTCTAACTGTTCCATCCCATGCAGAAACTCTGTGCTGCTCCTTTTCAAATAGGACTTTCTCCCCTTACACTCTATAAACCTGCCTTTTGTCTTCACCATGGCCTTCAGTCCCTCAAACCCTCCCCCCTTTCTGAGTCCATAAGGCCCTCCCACCAGCTTCACTGGAACCTCACCAAAATGAACACAATGGCAAGCCATTTGCTCATGCTTTTATCTGACCTTCATATATTAAACCTCCATACAGTGTCCTATACATTAATGATCCCCAAATATTGACAAAGTTGAATAAACAAGTATGTATACGTATAAACAGAAGATATATACTAACAAAATTTAAATGCACAATCAAGGTGACTCTTTATGCTCTCTTATAATGAAAAAAAAATCTAAATACAGAAGCATCCTGAATAATTCACTTGCAATCTCTGTCATTTGCAACATCCACCTAGTTAATGTAAGCAAAAAACCTCACAATTAACTTAGTACTTCATTATTCCCATCTCCAATTTATCTACTTTGTAAGACTGACTATATTTCTATCCTGTCTCTCAAAACAGCCCGCTTCTTTCCATTTCCACAGCCACTAAACTACTGACAGAGTTCTTGCCAGCATCACTGTGACACCCTCCTGAATGAGCTTGCCCCTCTTGCCAATGCTCAGTAGCCCAAACATAATTTGCTCTTCTCACTCTCCTTCTCCTGTATCTAAAATCTTTCAGTGCCCTCTGAATTATTTTCAAATTTCTGACACAGAAGGAATGTTCTCAGAATAATCTTCTTTTTTACTGCTCTCAGAATAACCTTCAAATTCCAATCCTTTATAATCGGACCCTCTTTATCTCTCAAATCTCCTTTCTCTCAGTCCCCATTTACAGTCTCAACCACACTCAGTTATTTACTAGTCTCTGAATTCACTACAAATAAATACCACGATCACTGGCCCTTGCATAAATAAATGGTTTCCTCAACTACTCTCCCTTCTTCAGATCTTAGCTAAAATGTTACCTGCTCAAAGTAAGAAAGTGAAATATCTTCAGACTCTTTCCTGCGTTCCCACAAGGCATTTGGCACTTAACATGATTCAGGTATACACTGCACAGAATTACCTGTTCATTTCTCTACCATTCTGGAGACTTACTGAAGTCCAATTCCTCATATTGCTATCCCTTCTCAGCACACAATGCCTAGCACAAAATAAGTACTCAATAAAAATTTGTTAGTTGAGGGACCAGCAGTTAGCGTAATGGCTATGTCGCTGGACTCCCATGTAGTTGACCATGGTTCGCGTCCCAGACCGGTGACTTAAAACTTACACCGGGCGCATGTGCATGCGTGCCCAAGATCCTGAGAGGAGAATGGAGGAGATGGGATTGTGGCGTGGCCATCCCCCCTGGGAGGTGATTTCTCACCTTCTGTCTCTCTGTCTCTGTCTGGCGAGCACACGCACCCTATAGCAAAAACCTCTCAAATACAAAAAAAAAAAGTTAGTTGAATGACTGTGGTGTTTTCTTAGTTAGGGTCTCACTATGTCTAGATCCTTCAGTCTCAGCCTCCTGAGTAGCTAGCACTTCCTCCCCACCCCCTAAAAGAGTAGGATGGGAATGAAGCCTGGGCCTCCTATGCAGCCTTAGCCTGTTGAGCAGCAGCATCTAACACACACTGCCATTAAAAAAAAACAAACATAATAATTCAAATATTGTGACAAAATGTCTTGTTTTAAAAACATTATCCTTAAGGATGATATACTATTAAATTCTCTTAAGCTTAAAGTGATCTTTAAAGAGAGGTAAAAGAATCTAGAACACAGAATAACAGGAGAAATATAACATTGAAACTGAAAGTTCAAGAACACATTTCACCAAAATGCCACACTCACCTCTGTAAGCAATATAGCCAGCATATCCTGCCTCTGAAAACGGATAGCCAAGTGAACAAGAGTGTAGCCAACATCAAAGGCAGTACTTCATCTGCAGTGAGCTGCCGTGCAATATCTCCTCCTGATGACTTATAAGCTTCTATGGCAGCTAAATCCCCTTCTACAACCCCTAAAACAAGCATTAAGATAGAAAAGCATTTAATTCTACATTTTCTTCAAAAAGCACAAACCTGTAGCATTCACACCAAACTCTTATTTATTAAGTGTTTCTCTGTGCTTCCTGGATCCTGAGGAATCATTTAAATGATCTGCAGAATATTTTAAAAGTTAGTTTATTTCTCTCCATTGAAAAAAATTTCTTTCTAGAAACAGAACTGCCTACTAGGACACTTACCTTATATCAATTCTGACTCCATACTCTAGTAGGGTTTAAAGGAACTACTGGAATACATTAACTGGATCAATGACAGGCAATCTAGTATGAGAAACAGGACTTCACAGAAGACACTAAGCCCCCTGTTCGGGTCTTGTGTTCTTCCTGACTCTGTAGAAACCGAAGACACAGGTGCGCTTCTAGTTGGTGTCGCTGCTTCTGCCCTTTACACTGCACACTTAAAGTGGAATCAAAGTAAAGGCTGAGTTTTCCGTACTGCTGTTTAGCTTTGAAACAACTTAGAATGATTGAAACCATTTTCACTGGAAGTAAAAAGTTGGCAATGTTTTTTATTTCAGAATCCCTCATAGCAAGTTTTTCTTACACTCATTACGAAATATTAATAACGTCAAAACCGAAACACATGATGACAAAACATAACAAACCAGTTGATGTTAGGAAAATAAAACGAGTATCACTTTTTGAAAATTCATTAAGAAAGTTCCATTCCCAGTGAACCATTTTATCAGTCTTAGCAAAACTTAATCTTAGGTAAAACTAGCAATTCTATTTACTAAGCACTATGGTACAGGAAGGATAATAAACAGCCTTGGCAAACAACAGAAGTGAGGATTAACTTCCAATTTACAACAGGATTAAAAAGAAAAAAAGACTCAGGACTACAGTTTTAAGTGTTTGTAAAGTCATTTCAGGAAAAATTTGGGGGGTAAATGCTATTAGTTGAAAATACTCTTGGTGTGCTTTTGAAAAAAAGCATTTTCAACTCCCATCTTGAATTAGTGACTAGATAAATGAGCTATTAATTACAGTATAACAGATTAGCATAATATCATTTGCCCCCCATTATTAAAGAAAGCAAAGTTTTGAAATGGTAATTTAATTCCCGAATTTACTGAATGCCCATGACACTAGAGAATACTATAGTAGGCAATATGACAAACATAAAAATATGACTCAGATTCAAAAGTCTTTTCAAAATCACATTTGTGAGTCATAAAAGGTCAATTTCAAAAGTTTTCAAACTCTAGGGTCCTAGATTTTTTTCTGCACATCTAGACATTCTCTCCAGAAAAAAAAATTCCCTGCCCTCAAACAAATATACACATTTTTCAGGTTAAGAACCCAAGATATGGAGAATATCTTCTTACAGGCATTTTTATTATTTTCATAGCAATGTAGGGTAATATATTCCTCACTATATACACACAAATTCAGTTGTAAAACCCTCACATTCAACTGCCCCTTTATAAATAGATTCCAAAACATCCTATGAGGTGCTCTAGAGGGGTTGTCAGGGCTAAAATACAAGGTTGGCATGAGACCAGAGGAAATCTTAGAAAGATAAATCTTTCAAAAAGACAAGCACAGAAAGTGCTACTTGAATTAAAAGCAAATCTATGGGAGTCAAAGAGCAACGCTGTGCAAGGAAATCCCACATGGGAAGGTTTCTAGCACAAATCCAGATCACCCTAAGTACACTAGATGCACACTTGCCCATGATTCAGCACTGGGTAAAGCCTGGGGGTAGACTGTGGTGGATCCTGCTGGGAGTGCTGTCTTTCTTGCTCGCGGAATAAACAAACAAACTAATGCAGCAGTACAACCATGCTCTGCCAAGAAGACCCACGTGACAAGGTCGCTGGTTCACACCAGAAAACCTCCCAGAGTATGCAGAGCATGTGTATGACTATGATCTGGGTTAGCTAAGGCTAGGGATGGATCATGGTATCAAGACCCTGTTGGGGGTGTGCATATGCATGCATTCTCTCTCTTGTTCAAGAAGTAAACAGATAAACTTTTTAAAAAAACTATTAAAAATAAATTTTTAAAAAAATCTATGATGGGGCCAGCAGGTGGTGTAGTAGTTACATCACTGAACGTACAGTGGTCCAAGTGGACCACAGTTTGAGTCCCAAACCCAGGGGCTTAAAAATAAGGCTGGGCATGAGTGTGTGCCCAAAATTCTGGGAGGAGAATGGAGAAGGGATTGTGGCATGGCTATTTCCCTGGGAAGTGATTTCTCACTTTCCCTCTCACTATCTCTGTCTCTCTCTCTCCAGCGAGTGCATATGCCTTAAGGGTTAAATGGTTTTCCTTTTTCTAAAAAAAATTTTGCCTAAGGGCACATATGCTTGCCAGAAAGAGACAGAGGGAAAAGGAGAAAGCTCCCCCAATGAAGTCATTACACTGCCATTCTGTCTTCATTTCTCCATTCTGTCCACATTTGGGGCATACACACATATGCACATTCAGCATGTTTTTCAAGCCACTGGGACTGGAATGAAAACTGTGCCGTTACTCATATAGGATCTGGGTCCTTTAACTATGAGGTTACAGAGTTAGCCTAGTTAAAGAGTTTTCTACTGATAATTATTACGTTCAAATACACAAAGAATTCTAAACCTTCTATTTAACTTATCTTAAGAATAATCTAGTAGAGAGACCAGCAGATAGCATAACAGTTACATCACTGGACTCCCAAAAGTAGTCGACTCCAGTTTGAGTCCCAGACCTGGAGGCTTAAAACTCACACTGGGTGTAGGCATATGTTTGTGCGTGCCCAAGATCCCAGGAGGAAAATGGAGAAGGGATTGTTGCCTGACCATGCCCTGAGGGGTAATTTCTTGTTTTCTGTCTGTCTCTCTGTGTTTCCCTGATGAGTATACATGCCCTATACCAAAAATCTTAAAAAAAAAAAAAAAAAAAAAAAAAAAAAGAAAAACTGGTGCTGGTAAATTCTTTCAGGTTTTGTTTATCTGAGAATGTTCTTGTCTTTTCTTCCCACCTGAAAGATAATCTTACCGGGTACAGTTTCTTTCTTTCTTTCTTTCTCTCTCTCTCCATTAGCTGTTATTATTTTTTAAATTTGACCAGAGAGAGAGAGAGAGAGGAAGGAAAAGCAAGAAGGCAAGCCACCAGGTCCAGGACTTGATCCATGGTCGACAATGTAGGAGTCCAGTGCCCTTAATCACTATGCCACCTGCTAGCCCCAGTGTGTAAGTGTGTTCTCAGACTAGGTTAAGTACTATACATAAAGAACTAGATCTCACATGGCTAACTGTCCCAGATTCAGCAGTTTGAAAACACACCGGGTACATGTACATGCATGCTCCAAAGCCCAACAGGATGGAGAAATAAAGGAGAAGGGATTATGTGACCACGCCCACTGGAGGGTGCTTTCTCCTTTTTCCTCTGCCTCTCTAGCTAGCAAATGCACCCTTTGGTAAATAAAAAAGAAGAAAAAAATAAAAAAGAGGTCTTCCAAGCAAAAAGCCACTCAAAGGTCTGATCAATTTACCTGAAGAGATAAGGAGAAAGATTTATACAGCACAAAAGCCTGTGAGTACTTTTTAAATATTTTTTTCCTATTCATAACAGAATGAGTGAGCATGTACAAAAGAAAGAGAGAGAGAGAGAAAGGAAGAGAGAGAAGCAGCCTCTGCAAGGTCTGGTTATGCTGCAATCCCCTTCCTTTGGTCTTCCATCCATTGGATCTTGGGCACTCACACACATACATGGTATGTTTCAGGTCCACCAGGCCAGGGATTCAAACTGCAGCTGCCATGTGGGATCCAGCTTCTCTTGAGCATTACTATAGCCCCAGAGTCAGTCCTGCATGTGTTTATATATTTTTTTGATTTCTCAAAAACAAAATAAAAGAGAAGGTAATAGAAAGCTAAACATAAAATAACTTCTTTTGGTTAGAAAAAGAAAATTTGTAAATCATTATCTCCACTATTTTTATTTAACTCACTATATAGTTTAAGTGCAGAAAAAATCTCATCTTAGAACATTTTATTTGGGGGCAGGGTTGGTTTTTGCTACAGAGCGTACGCGCCTGCCAGAGAGACAGAGGGAAAGCAAGAAATTAGTCCCAGGTGGGATGGCCACACCACAATCCCTTCTCTATTCTCCTCTTGGGATCTTGGGTATGCACACACACATGCCCAGTGTGAATTTGAAGCCACCAGGTCTAGGACTCAAACCATAGTCAGCACGTGGGATCCAGCAACCTAACTGCTACACCATCTGCTGGCTCCTCATCTTTGAAATTCTTAAGAATCCACTTCCTTCCTAACATTTCTGAGCGATTTCTGCAATAAGAAGTTAAATAGCACAGGGTCAACCCATGCCTAGTGGTTAAGGCAGCTGGATCTCACATTGAAAATCATGTGGTTTGAATCCCAGATACAGGAGCTAGCTAAAGAAAACACACTAGGTGTGTATGCACAGAGGCTTAAAATCCCGAAGGCAGGGAGAAACAGAGAGAAGAGATTACCAGATGACCATTTCCCATGAAGGTTACTTTCTCCCTGTTCTCTCCTCAGCCCTCTGGCAAGCACATGTGCAGGCTCAACCCATGACTGGTGGTTGAGGCAGCTGGATCTCACATTGACAAATCTTGTGGTTTGAGTCCCAAATACAGCAGGTAAAGAAAACACACTAGGGGGATCAGCAGTTAAAGTAATGGCTATGTCGCTGGACTCCCATTTAGTTGACCTCGGTTCGAGTCCCGGACCCGGTGGCTTGAACTCACGCCGGGCGCGTGTGCGTGTGTGCCCAAGATCCTGAGAGGAGAAGGGATTGCGGCATGGCCATCCCCTACGG
>NW_006159577.1:2149528-2160854 GCF_000334495.1 Tupaia belangeri chinensis
CCAAAGGGACACAAGGAAAAATGGAAAAGAAAATTTAAAAAAAAAAAAAAAAAACCTCCCAAAAAAAGAAAAAAGAAAAGAAAATGCACTAGGTACACATGCGCAGAGACCTAAAATCCCAAAACGAGGGAGAGACAGAGAGAAGAGGTTATGGGATGACCAGTCCCTATGGAGGATTCTTTCTCCTTCTCCCCAACCCTGTGGCAAGTACATGTGCCCTTTGGAAGAAAAAAAAAATTTTTTTTAAGTTAAAGAGCACACAATCAGGGGTGGGGGAGAGTATGCAGATCAAATAGCACAACATAGCAAACTGCTTTGAAGCTATGATTTACAAATATCAGTCACATACGAAGTGCTTTTTAACAATATAAACAGAGTCTGATTGATGGTGTAGTAATGACATAATGCTTGAGCAAAGCTGGAGGCTCCTAGAAGGCTGTGGGTTCTATCACCTGAGGGGCCTGTACATGATACATATGCTCATGATCCTGGCTGGCTGGTAAGGCTACAGGATCGGGGGTGAGCAACAACGTGGTCTGAGAGTCTGTTGAGGGTGCTTATCTTTTTCTCATTAAAGAAATAAATTAAAAAGATTTATTAATAAATAGAACCTAAAATGCTGACTTACATGGCATGTGAACCATATTTTAACAAAGGTGATACACATGCACCCACAAAATACACACAACCAGGATTTCTCTTTGACCTAATCCAAAATAGCAAAACCACTTTATTACTCCCTCCTACACTAAGCTCTGCATTGCTGCCCGTTCCCAAGCACAGAATAAAGATGGGCAGAAAATGAGGATGAACAAAGGCTTTGTTCTCTATTCACAGAACAAAATTCTCTAAACTTCTCAGAGCAAGAAAAACACATATTTACATACAGGCACAAAATAATATTTAAAAGAAAATATTTTATTATCTAATTTTGAGGGGACATATACATAACAAATACAATTATTCTTTTCATTAACCCTGTTACTGGTAAATTTTCAGCTACAAATATTAGCAAATTTATTACAAATCAAATTTTATAAGAATGTCATTGAACTGCCCAAATTTTTCATGTATCTTTATTACACAGAGCTCACGGAGAACTACTGACAGAGTCTATCTACACAGCTGCCTCATGGATTGGTTTTTATTATAATACAGCATTTAAAAGGATTTGGCCCATACTCATAATTAAAAGTCTTAGCCACTAAATGTTTTCTACTTATGGAGAGGAAAGAGAGCATCTCAATGAATGCAAAAACAAAACACCTTACATTTTGAGCATCTTTTAGTATCAGGGATAAAAAGAAAAGGAAGAAGAGTTGGTAGGCAAGAAAACACAACAAACAAATACATGTGCTAATAATATTTCATAGATGAGGGACCAGCAATTGGCATAACGGCTATGTTGCTAGACTCCCATGTAGTCGACCGTGGTTCGAGTCCCGGATCCGGTGGTTAAAACTCATGCCGGGCAAGTGTGCATGCATGCCCAAGATCCCGAGAGGAGAATGGAGAAGGGATTGTGGCATGGCCATCCCCCTGGGGAGTGATTTCTCGCTTTCTGTCTCTCTGTCTCTATCTTTTGGCGAGCACACGTGCCCTATAACAAAAACTTCTAAAAAAAAAAAAAAATCATTTTATAGAACAAAGACCAGGAAAAGATAAAAAGAAAAAAAAAAAAAAAAAAACACCACAAGATCCCAAGAGAAAGAGATGGCCTATACATGCTTTCCAGGTTACTAATACCACATTGTGTAAATTCCAGGAATAACTGAAGCATCTTTCTCTTAATATTTCTAAACATTTTACACATTTATATGTGTTCCATCCTTTTCTTCTCCATGATATTAAGGCAAATAAATGAACAGCTGAAGGCACTCTGATTAATTTTGTAAAACTAACATGCAATATCCTCATACATTCAAAATTGAATGAAATGCACAATTAGCTAAACAGAGATACATAGAAGTATCAACGTGCTTTAAGAGACATGAAAAACCTAAGAGTAAATGAAAGCTAACTACAAAGTTTAAAAAGAAAGAAAGAATCTAATATTGTTCTGTAAACTGGGCCAGGAATAGAGTTTAACATAGTTTGAAGCTCACTATGGTCTTCACAGCTACTATGGAACTCCAGTGGTTGAAACATGGAGCTGGCTCATAAATTGTTCAGAAAATAGACTTATTTTTTTCCCCCATATATGGCAAAGTTTTCAAAGTTTTGCCTTGTTTTTTGTTATGACATAAAATCATAATGGTAACTAACTTTGAAAAGAATGCCAAATGGTAAAAAAAAAGCCAGGACTTACCTGAGCCCACATGGGCCAGCTCAACACTACCCTGGAGTTCTATGGTAGCTGTGACATCACAGCATGGTTTATGCTGTGGGGTCAGGGTGGACTTGGAGTCAGCTGGCACAATTTCAGGAACCCTTAAAGAGAAAAGTTAGTTTTAAGTGGTAATGTTCAGAATGTCCTTTACCATGATCAGCTGAAAGATGCAGATGTGGCTGACTATATTGTCTAGGTAGTTTTCCTCTACCCAGAATTCAACTCCTTTAACAAGTTTTATAAAGTAAAAGAAACCTGTACTACCTGATAATGCTTTTCTTTATACTCTAACCATTTGGGTATAGTTTAATCAAACCTGGCTTACATATTCACAGCAAACTCTCTCAATAATCAAACATGAGCTGCTCTTATAGTTTTTGTTAGAGGGCACATACACTCACCGGAGAGAGACAGAGACCTCAATATTTTTAAGTGTACCTTCAAGTAGGCACAAGAAAAAAAAGGGAAAAGCCCAAAAATACTTTGAGCATACCAAATCACTTCCTAACTGCATTTTTCAAATGATAACCAATGGCGGGCCTGCTGGGGACACGGTGATTAAAACAGCTGGATCCCACATTGCCAAGTGCTTGGTTCAAGTCTTAGATCTAGTGGCTTGGAAAACACAACCAGGCAAGTGTGCAAGCCCAAAATCCCAAAAGGAGACGTGGAGAAGGGACTGCAGTGTGATCATCTCCCAATGACAGGTACTTTCTCACTTTCTGCTTCTCTTTCCGGTGAGCACATACACCCTTCAGCAAATATTTAAAATAAATAACCAACAGAAACAAGTTAAGATCTACCATCTGTACTCCTAAAATAGTACTACCACAGAAAAAGAAAACTCAGAAACTAGAGGACTGGCCCTGTAGCATGATGGCTGAGAGAGTTGGATCCCACATGGCAGACTACAGTTTGAGCCCTGGTCTGGTGTCCTAGAAAACATGCTAGGAGAGTATGTATGTACACATGCCCAAAACCCTGATGGGGAAAAGGAATGGAGGAAAGAGGGTTGTGGCATGACCATGCCCCACTAGGGTGGTACTTGCTCACTTGATCTTTGTCTAGAGAGTGCACATCCCCTCTGGCTATAAAGTCAGAAATTTGAGGCTTAAAATTAATCCAATCTATAATGCACAAAGACTAGCTTCTATTCAATAAATCTCACTACCCATTATCAAAACATCCTCTTTAAGAAAATAAATGATCAATGAAATAAGGAAGTCAAATAGTCTCTACTTAATGCTTTTAAAATCTTCTTTTATTAATTATGATCAACTATATCAAATATAGCTTATAATTCTGAGCTCTTACTTCCTTACATCTTCCATCAGGCTGCTAACCCAACTGTAGTAAAAATACAAATCCCTCATGTCATGAAGAAATACCTGAACTGACAGATGCCTAAGAAAGATCCAGCTACGAAAAAAGAACTACTACTGAGAGTATGATGGAAGGACTTAAAGAAACATGCCATAGAGCCCAGCAGGTGGTGGGGTGGTTAAGGTGCTAGAACCTCACATCGCTGCCCACAGTTCAAGTCCTGGACCCTGCAGCTTGAGAAATCAGGCAGGCGTGTGTGCATACAAGCCCAAAATCCCAAGAGGAGAATGGGGGAGAAGGAATAATATCATGGCCATCACCCCTGGAGGGGGGTCATTTCTCTCCCTCTCACCATCTCTCTCTCTGGGAGCACACTTGCACTATGGCAAAAACCTTTAAAAAAAAAAAAAAAAAAGGAAAGAAAGAAAAAGAAAAAAGAACATGCCAGAAGTTATCTTTGGGAAAAGCAATCAGAAATAAGAACAGATGTTAATGAGCTAGAGAAAAGATAAGTGTTGGTTCAAATAATAAAAGTCACTTAGATGAATGTTAGTTCAAATAGTAAAGGTCACTTAAAATACCACTGAAACATTCAACTGATGAGAAATTAAAATTCTTTAAAATCCAGGGTTCTAAAAGTGTATTTTGAAACTCATTAAAAATAACGTTTGATAAAAGTACATTCACTACTGAAAACAAGTCCAAAGATTTTTCTGACTTCAAAATAAAAATGTCATTAGAGTATTAGTAGGAGCCATGGAAGTTAAGGTGGTGGGATTCCACATGGCCAACTGCAGGGTTTAAGTCCTGGACCTAGCAGTTTGAAAATCACACTGTGTGCGTGTGGTGCAGGTCCCAGATCCTGAGACTATAGTGCCGCCATCCCCCAGGGTGATTTCTCTAACTCTCTCTGGTGAGGACATGTGCCCTATTGCAAAAACTAAAAAGTCATCTGTTACACTGCCAAATTATTCTGGCTAAATTTAAAGACAAATTTAAATTTTTTAGAAATATACTCCTTTTTTTTTTTTCCTTTGGAGAGGTTTTTGCTACAGGGCGTGTGTACTTGCCAGCGAGAGAAAGACAGAGAGACAGAAAGTAAGAAATTACCACCCAGGGGGGATGGCCATGCCACAATCCCTTCTCCTCCATTCTCCTCTCAGGATCTTGGGCACGCATGCACAAGCGCCCAGCATGAGTTTAAGACACTGGGTCTGGGACTCAAACCACAGTCGACTACATGGGAGTTCAGTGACACAGCCATTATGCTAACTGCTAGTCCCAGAAACATACTCTTTTAGGTAGGCCTGTAAAGACTGAACAGTCAGTCTAGTCCACCCTATTTTATAAGTGAGAAAACTAAGGGATACATGAACATTTTTAAAGGTAGGAGTGAAGAAGAAAGGATAAAAGGAAAAACTCTTGTAACTTAGCTCTTCTACCCCAAAATAAATACTGACAAAATTAAGACAGAATTTTCAAATTTAAAGAGATAGTTGTAGACTTGATACAGTCCCCAGCTAGAAACAACACACAAAAATGTCCCAATAATGTGTCACAGGAGAAGACTGCAGTAAATATGCAAGGTTCCACAGGCACTCACATAAACTGAGTGATCAATTTTTGTCAAAAGTTTCAGCCCATACATCCAACAATCCACTAAACTTACCTTCTCACTACATCATGTCTAAAACTGAACATGCCCTCTCTATGTTCAGGAAAAATGGTCACTGCTATCTAATGCAGGTGTCCAAAATAAAAACCTGACCTTTTTTCTTAACTATTCCCCACAGCCAGTATAAATCCTTTCAAGTTTTGCCAATTCCACCAACTAAACCTTTCTCAAACACATCCCTCTCCACCCATTTCCAATGCCTCTGTCCTGGCTGAGACTATACTCTCACTTGAATTGCTATTAATTTCCTAAATGGTCTATTTGTGTCAAGGGTTACCTCTCCCAAATTAGTCCCTGTATTACCTATGGCCAGAGTGGTCTTCCTAAACCTGAAATCTGAATCCCTTTCAAAGGTTTAGCCACTACTTTCATATGTGAAGACTTAGAAAAAGTTCATGGTGGGACCAGTAAATGGCATAATGGTTATGTTACAGGAATCCCATGTAGTCAACCATGCAGGAGTCCCAGAACTGAAGGCTTAAACCTCACGCCAGGCACATGTGTGTGTGTACCCAAAATCCTAAGAAGAGAATGGAAGAGAAGAGACTGCGGCATGGCCATTCCTTCTTCCCCCAGGGGGCGATTTCTCACTTTCTGTCTCCTTGGCAAGTGCACATGCCCTACAGCAAAATCTCTCTTAAAAAAAAGTTCATGGAAAAATGGAATTATAATACATTTATTGTAGAACAAAAAAATTTGTGAAATCATGCAGTTTTTTTCGTAATGTGTACTTTCCATAAACTTTTGAAGACTCCCAATATTAAAGTAAATTGTTTAACTAGGTTAACAGGACTTCAATAGTCCAGCATTAGTGCTTCAGTGCTGTTATCTGTTACTCCATTTGACATTTCAAACTAACTTCTTTCAGATTACTGGATATGCCATGCTATCTTGATTTAGGAAGCCTTAACATACGCAATTCCCTTGAAGAGAAACACTATTCTTCTCAGTAACTAAAAGACCTCTCCAAATCTCTGGTGAAATTAGGTTATATGTCCTTCTACCACCCTAGGCTTGCTCTACTGAACTATACCGACAGCTTGCTGGATGACATCTTTCCTCATCAGACAGTAAACTCTGAGAACCATGACTTCTTTTACAGTACCTGGGAGCACACATGAATGTATAAATGAATGAATGAACAAATTAAGAAAAGATAAAAATGCTAGACAATTTTATAAAGTACATGCAGAGGGACCACCCTATGACCTGGTGGTGGATCCTGTGTGGCAAAATGCAAGGTTCCAGTCCCAACAGCCTGAAAAATATGCCAGGAGCATGTATTTGTATGCCCAAAATCCCAAAGCGAGGCAGAAATGGAGGAGAAGGGATTGGGGCATAACCATTCCCCAAAGAGGATCCTTCTCCCTGTTTCTCTCTCTCTCTCTGGGGAGCACATGTGTCCTCTGACATTTTAAAAAAAAAAAAAAAGTAAATATAGGAGAAACAGGATGAACATTTGCTTTATCAGATTTTTATTTTTTGAGATTTTTTTGCTATAGGGCTTATGTGCTCACCAGAAAGACAGAAAGCAAGGAATTACTCCCGGGGGAGGGGAGGAGTAAGGGGGGGTAGCCACACCACAATCCCTTCTCCGCCATTTACTCAGGATTTTGAGAATGCATACACACATACCTGGCATGAGTTTCAAGCTGCTGGATGAAGGACTCGAAGCACTGTGGGCCGTGTGGGAATCCAATGCTTTAACCACTATCCCTCTTGCTGGCCCCACTTTACCAGAATTTTAAGCATGTAACAAAGCTGTAATTACTTAAGCAAAAGTATGCTAAAGTAAGCTATAGCTATATAAAACAAAACTATATGAAAATGAAGAGCCCAAGGGCCAGCAGGTGGCACAGAAGTTAAGGTGGCTGGATCCCATATGGCCAACTTGCAGTTCAAATTCTGGACCCAGCGGCTTGAAAAACACACCCAGCACAGGTGTGTGTGCCCAAAATGCCAAGAGGAAATCGGAGGAAAAGGGACTGCAACATGACCAACCCCCCAAAGGTGATTTCTCACTTTCCCTCTTTCTCTCTCTCTGGAGAGTGCACATGGCCTACAGCAAATTTAGATGAATAAAGAGCCGCAAAACAAATTCCAGTATGTAGAAACATTTTTATATTTGACAGAATCATCCAAATCAATGGTGAAATAACTTATTTAATACACCATGCTACTGGAAATTATTTTAATCCTTGGATAAATCAAAAAAACTGCAAAGACAGACAAAATGTTAATAGAATAAGTCACACCCCACCAGCTCTGTGGCCTGGTTTAACCACCAGGATTTCTTAACCACTGAGCTATAGAGTCACCCTTATTTATATTTATATAGACTTCGTGTAACTTGATAAAATCACCAAAGAAAATGAACAAAGGATATGAATCAACCATTCACAGAAAATAGTATAAATGACTAACTAAGACAGAGTTCTGCCCTTAACAATAAACATCATTGGGCCAGTCTGACCTAGTGGCTAAGGGAGGCAAGAGTCCATGTGGCTGACTGCAGTTCGAATTCCAGTGAATTTGAAAAATACTAGAGCATGTATACACAAAATCCAGACAGGATGGAGAAAGGAAAAAGAGACTATAGTGTTTTCACGTCCTGTGGTGGTGGTGGAGGGGATGCTTTTTCTTCTCTTTGTCTGGAAAGTGCACATACCCTCTGGCAATAAAATAACAATAATAATCTATTATTAGTAATAATCTAAAAGTCACTGTTCTACAGGAACGCTCATACTTGTGCTAATAATAAAGATGGGTTAACTGTAAATAAGGTCCAACAACTCAGTATCATATTACAAATACATTTTTAAAAGGATGAAACATTTTAATTCAATATATAAAATTCAATGAAAAAGAATATACAACATAATCTTAACTATATAAAGCATAAGCAAAAAAAGCAAAATATGTGACAGATATCCTCTAGGCAATAAGATTATAAATAATTTTCACTTCTTCATAGCTTTTTTCATTTCTTCATAGCTCTGAAATATTCTATAATGCAGATAATCTGCTTTTCTTATTTAAAATGAGCTAAACTCTCATATACAGTTACCAAAAGTCAGTACAAATATCTAAATTTGATGAAAAATGCTATGACCATCATCTGATAACTGGATACACAAAATGTGGCTTATACATACAAAACATTACGATTAGCCTGGGTTTTTTCCTGGGTTTTTCTTTTTTGCTATAGGGTGCATGCACTCTCTAGAGAGAGAGAGAGAGAGATGGGAAGTAAGCACCATGCCACAATCCCTATTCTATCTTCTAATGATTTGGGGCACAAACATATATATATATATACACATATATACATACATACATACACACACTGGGTCCAGGACTTGGAACTGCAGTCAGTCATGTGGGATCCCGCTACTTTAACCACCACACCACTGGGTGGCCCTATTATTCAGTCTTAATAGGGAGGGCAATTCTGACACATGCTAGGACAAACCTTGAAAACATTATCCTAAGTGAAACAATCTAGTCACGAAAAGACAAGTAATACATGATTCCATTCATACGAGACTCCTATCATAGCCAAATTCAGACAGAAACTAGCATGATGCTTGTCAGGAGAGAAGAGGGGGGAGGGAGTACAGGATTTGTGTTTAATGGGTACAAAGTTCCACCTTAGGAGATGGAAAAAATTCTGAAGATAAACGGTGCATGAGAATGTGAATGTCCTTAACACCATGGGGTACACTCAACATAAGTAAAATAGAAAATGTTATGTGCATTTTGTCATAATTTAAATAAATTATTAAAGAATAAACAATACACAAGGACCAGCAGTTGGCGTAATGGCTATGTCACTGGACTCCCATGTAGTCGATGGCGGTTCGAGTCCTGGACCCAGTGGCTTGAACGTGCCGGGCGCCATATGCAGGCGTGCCCAAGATCCCAAGAGGAGAATGGAGAAGGGATTGCAGAGTAGTCATCCCCTGGGGGGGGGGGTTATTTCTCACTTTCTATCTCTCTGTCTCTATCTTTCTGGAGAGCGCACGAGTCCTGAAGCTGCTACAACAACAACAACAACAGCCCTCTCCCAAAAAAAAGAAGAAACAATAATCCAAGGACATTATTCAGAGGTATCAGAGTTGCGGCCTCAAATATCACCTATGCGGTAATCATCCCTCCCCTATAAATGTTAAATGTTTAAATTAAATCATAAGGAAATAAATCCAAACTGAGAACCATTCTGTAAAACTGGACTCTTCAAAATGTTACTGCCATGAAAGAGTAAACAACAGAGGAAACTAAAGAACTACTAAACACAATGTATAACTCTTAATAGAACAGACCAAGGTGGGCAACAGTAACTATTCAAACTACTAGTGAAACTGAACTGGATTTTGCTAATTAAATTTCTCTGGATAGGAGCCAGGTGATAGCTTAACAATGACACAACAGGACTCACATGGGTAAGGTCTTGAGTTTGTGTCCCAGAACTCCCTCATGCTGGGACCCCCATGCCCATGATCTGGAACCACCTGAAACTTAGAAGGGATCACAGCTTGAAGACCCTATTGGGGCTACCTGTCTCTTCATTTGAATGTGGCTCTCTCTCTTATGGAAAGAAAGGAAGAAGCTTAAAGAAAAATTACGGATTATATTCGGTGGTTACATAAGGAAGATATCCTTTCGTAGGAAATAAATACTGAACTATTTAGGGGCAAAGGCATCATGATGTCTGTGGCTAACATTCAAATGGTTCAGGGAAAATACATAAGTGAGAGAGAGAGAGAGACAGAAAAAGTGACACCAAATTTGACAAAGTACTAACTGGGGAACCTAGGTCAAAGGTATGTAGTGTTGAATATATTACATTGGTAGCTTACAAGTACACAAGTTTTGAGATTTCTCAAAATAAAAGGTTGATAGGGAATAAAATGGTTGTTTCTGCATAATGGGATTAGAGTGAAGAAAAGGAGAAACTACTGAATTTCCGTATAAGCCTTTTTATCTGTGCTGCTTGATTTTTAACAATGTACATAGTTTAATAAAACTTTTAAAATTAAAGTTGTTATGGGAGTCAACAGATGGCATAGCGATTAAAGCACTAGACTCCCATACGGTTGACCATGGTTCAAGTTCCGGCCCCGGTAGATTGAAACATGACAGGTGCATATGTGCACATGCCCAAAATCCCAAAAGGAGAACGGAGGAGAAGGGACTGCAGTATGGTCACCCCTGGGGGGTTGGGGACTGATGTCTCACTTTCTCTGTGTCTCTGGTAAACACACATGCCCTATAGCAAAAAAATCTTTAAAAAAAATTAAAGTTGTTACATATTTTAGTTTCCAACAATTCTCAGTGTAAACACATTCTTTTATATTTAATATTTTTAAATACATATAGATTTCATAATCCAGTGTGTTCATTCAATACTTTAATAAATGAACGTCTTGCAGCCAGGAAGTGGTTAAGGTGTTGGACTCCCACATGAGTCAAAGACCTGGTGGCTTAAAAAGCACACCAGGTGCATGTGCGCCCAAATCCCAGAAAGGAAAATGTCACAATCACCCTTAGGGGGGTGATTGCTCTCTCTATCTCTCTTTCTCTCTCCCTCTCTCTCCCTCTCTCTCTCTCTCTCGTTAGTGTATGTGTCCTATGGCAAAAACCTTAAAAAAAAAAAAAAGAAAAGAAAAGAAAGTCTTCACTTAATCAATGATGCAAATTCAAATGTCGGCATCATACAGTCAAGAATTGTCAGACATATCCTCTTTCTCAGCATAAGAAGTACATTACTAGCTGGCAAGCCTGAATAATAATTCCCTTCTGAAAACTAGAAATTATGTCTTAGACATACTAAGGGCAACCAGAAGAATTGTGCTGGGGCTATATTTCTTTTTTTTTTTGGAGAGGTTTTTTCACTATAGGGTGTATGCGCTCACCAGACAGACAGAGAGACATAGAGACAGAAGGCAAGAAATCACCCCCCAGGGGGGATGGTCATGCCACAATCCCTTCTCCTCCAT
>NW_006159577.1:2165123-2174900 GCF_000334495.1 Tupaia belangeri chinensis
ATTTTAAAAAAAAAAAAAAAGTAAATATAGGAGAAACAGGATGAACATTTGCTTTATCAGATTTTTATTTTTTGAGATTTTTTTGCTATAGGGCTTATGTGCTCACCAGAAAGACAGAAAGCAAGGAATTACTCCCGGGGGAGGGGAGGAGTAAGGGGGGGTAGCCACACCACAATCCCTTCTCCGCCATTTACTCAGGATTTTGAGAATGCATACACACATACCTGGCATGAGTTTCAAGCTGCTGGATGAAGGACTCGAAGCACTGTGGGCCGTGTGGGAATCCAATGCTTTAACCACTATCCCTCTTGCTGGCCCCACTTTACCAGAATTTTAAGCATGTAACAAAGCTGTAATTACTTAAGCAAAAGTATGCTAAAGTAAGCTATAGCTATATAAAACAAAACTATATGAAAATGAAGAGCCCAAGGGCCAGCAGGTGGCACAGAAGTTAAGGTGGCTGGATCCCATATGGCCAACTTGCAGTTCAAATTCTGGACCCAGCGGCTTGAAAAACACACCCAGCACAGGTGTGTGTGCCCAAAATGCCAAGAGGAAATCGGAGGAAAAGGGACTGCAACATGACCAACCCCCCAAAGGTGATTTCTCACTTTCCCTCTTTCTCTCTCTCTGGAGAGTGCACATGGCCTACAGCAAATTTAGATGAATAAAGAGCCGCAAAACAAATTCCAGTATGTAGAAACATTTTTATATTTGACAGAATCATCCAAATCAATGGTGAAATAACTTATTTAATACACCATGCTACTGGAAATTATTTTAATCCTTGGATAAATCAAAAAAACTGCAAAGACAGACAAAATGTTAATAGAATAAGTCACACCCCACCAGCTCTGTGGCCTGGTTTAACCACCAGGATTTCTTAACCACTGAGCTATAGAGTCACCCTTATTTATATTTATATAGACTTCGTGTAACTTGATAAAATCACCAAAGAAAATGAACAAAGGATATGAATCAACCATTCACAGAAAATAGTATAAATGACTAACTAAGACAGAGTTCTGCCCTTAACAATAAACATCATTGGGCCAGTCTGACCTAGTGGCTAAGGGAGGCAAGAGTCCATGTGGCTGACTGCAGTTCGAATTCCAGTGAATTTGAAAAATACTAGAGCATGTATACACAAAATCCAGACAGGATGGAGAAAGGAAAAAGAGACTATAGTGTTTTCACGTCCTGTGGTGGTGGTGGAGGGGATGCTTTTTCTTCTCTTTGTCTGGAAAGTGCACATACCCTCTGGCAATAAAATAACAATAATAATCTATTATTAGTAATAATCTAAAAGTCACTGTTCTACAGGAACGCTCATACTTGTGCTAATAATAAAGATGGGTTAACTGTAAATAAGGTCCAACAACTCAGTATCATATTACAAATACATTTTTAAAAGGATGAAACATTTTAATTCAATATATAAAATTCAATGAAAAAGAATATACAACATAATCTTAACTATATAAAGCATAAGCAAAAAAAGCAAAATATGTGACAGATATCCTCTAGGCAATAAGATTATAAATAATTTTCACTTCTTCATAGCTTTTTTCATTTCTTCATAGCTCTGAAATATTCTATAATGCAGATAATCTGCTTTTCTTATTTAAAATGAGCTAAACTCTCATATACAGTTACCAAAAGTCAGTACAAATATCTAAATTTGATGAAAAATGCTATGACCATCATCTGATAACTGGATACACAAAATGTGGCTTATACATACAAAACATTACGATTAGCCTGGGTTTTTTCCTGGGTTTTTCTTTTTTGCTATAGGGTGCATGCACTCTCTAGAGAGAGAGAGAGAGAGATGGGAAGTAAGCACCATGCCACAATCCCTATTCTATCTTCTAATGATTTGGGGCACAAACATATATATATATATACACATATATACATACATACATACACACACTGGGTCCAGGACTTGGAACTGCAGTCAGTCATGTGGGATCCCGCTACTTTAACCACCACACCACTGGGTGGCCCTATTATTCAGTCTTAATAGGGAGGGCAATTCTGACACATGCTAGGACAAACCTTGAAAACATTATCCTAAGTGAAACAATCTAGTCACGAAAAGACAAGTAATACATGATTCCATTCATACGAGACTCCTATCATAGCCAAATTCAGACAGAAACTAGCATGATGCTTGTCAGGAGAGAAGAGGGGGGAGGGAGTACAGGATTTGTGTTTAATGGGTACAAAGTTCCACCTTAGGAGATGGAAAAAATTCTGAAGATAAACGGTGCATGAGAATGTGAATGTCCTTAACACCATGGGGTACACTCAACATAAGTAAAATAGAAAATGTTATGTGCATTTTGTCATAATTTAAATAAATTATTAAAGAATAAACAATACACAAGGACCAGCAGTTGGCGTAATGGCTATGTCACTGGACTCCCATGTAGTCGATGGCGGTTCGAGTCCTGGACCCAGTGGCTTGAACGTGCCGGGCGCCATATGCAGGCGTGCCCAAGATCCCAAGAGGAGAATGGAGAAGGGATTGCAGAGTAGTCATCCCCTGGGGGGGGGGTTATTTCTCACTTTCTATCTCTCTGTCTCTATCTTTCTGGAGAGCGCACGAGTCCTGAAGCTGCTACAACAACAACAACAACAGCCCTCTCCCAAAAAAAAGAAGAAACAATAATCCAAGGACATTATTCAGAGGTATCAGAGTTGCGGCCTCAAATATCACCTATGCGGTAATCATCCCTCCCCTATAAATGTTAAATGTTTAAATTAAATCATAAGGAAATAAATCCAAACTGAGAACCATTCTGTAAAACTGGACTCTTCAAAATGTTACTGCCATGAAAGAGTAAACAACAGAGGAAACTAAAGAACTACTAAACACAATGTATAACTCTTAATAGAACAGACCAAGGTGGGCAACAGTAACTATTCAAACTACTAGTGAAACTGAACTGGATTTTGCTAATTAAATTTCTCTGGATAGGAGCCAGGTGATAGCTTAACAATGACACAACAGGACTCACATGGGTAAGGTCTTGAGTTTGTGTCCCAGAACTCCCTCATGCTGGGACCCCCATGCCCATGATCTGGAACCACCTGAAACTTAGAAGGGATCACAGCTTGAAGACCCTATTGGGGCTACCTGTCTCTTCATTTGAATGTGGCTCTCTCTCTTATGGAAAGAAAGGAAGAAGCTTAAAGAAAAATTACGGATTATATTCGGTGGTTACATAAGGAAGATATCCTTTCGTAGGAAATAAATACTGAACTATTTAGGGGCAAAGGCATCATGATGTCTGTGGCTAACATTCAAATGGTTCAGGGAAAATACATAAGTGAGAGAGAGAGAGAGACAGAAAAAGTGACACCAAATTTGACAAAGTACTAACTGGGGAACCTAGGTCAAAGGTATGTAGTGTTGAATATATTACATTGGTAGCTTACAAGTACACAAGTTTTGAGATTTCTCAAAATAAAAGGTTGATAGGGAATAAAATGGTTGTTTCTGCATAATGGGATTAGAGTGAAGAAAAGGAGAAACTACTGAATTTCCGTATAAGCCTTTTTATCTGTGCTGCTTGATTTTTAACAATGTACATAGTTTAATAAAACTTTTAAAATTAAAGTTGTTATGGGAGTCAACAGATGGCATAGCGATTAAAGCACTAGACTCCCATACGGTTGACCATGGTTCAAGTTCCGGCCCCGGTAGATTGAAACATGACAGGTGCATATGTGCACATGCCCAAAATCCCAAAAGGAGAACGGAGGAGAAGGGACTGCAGTATGGTCACCCCTGGGGGGTTGGGGACTGATGTCTCACTTTCTCTGTGTCTCTGGTAAACACACATGCCCTATAGCAAAAAAATCTTTAAAAAAAATTAAAGTTGTTACATATTTTAGTTTCCAACAATTCTCAGTGTAAACACATTCTTTTATATTTAATATTTTTAAATACATATAGATTTCATAATCCAGTGTGTTCATTCAATACTTTAATAAATGAACGTCTTGCAGCCAGGAAGTGGTTAAGGTGTTGGACTCCCACATGAGTCAAAGACCTGGTGGCTTAAAAAGCACACCAGGTGCATGTGCGCCCAAATCCCAGAAAGGAAAATGTCACAATCACCCTTAGGGGGGTGATTGCTCTCTCTATCTCTCTTTCTCTCTCCCTCTCTCTCCCTCTCTCTCTCTCTCTCGTTAGTGTATGTGTCCTATGGCAAAAACCTTAAAAAAAAAAAAAAGAAAAGAAAAGAAAGTCTTCACTTAATCAATGATGCAAATTCAAATGTCGGCATCATACAGTCAAGAATTGTCAGACATATCCTCTTTCTCAGCATAAGAAGTACATTACTAGCTGGCAAGCCTGAATAATAATTCCCTTCTGAAAACTAGAAATTATGTCTTAGACATACTAAGGGCAACCAGAAGAATTGTGCTGGGGCTATATTTCTTTTTTTTTTTGGAGAGGTTTTTTCACTATAGGGTGTATGCGCTCACCAGACAGACAGAGAGACATAGAGACAGAAGGCAAGAAATCACCCCCCAGGGGGGATGGTCATGCCACAATCCCTTCTCCTCCATTCTCCTCTAGGGATCTTGGGCACGCACGCACACGCGCCCGGCATGAGTTTTAAGCCACCGGGTCTGGGACGCGAACCGCAGTCAACTACGTGGGAGTCCAGCGTTATAACCATTACACTAACTGCTGGTTCCCCTCTGGGTCTGTATTTCTGTCATCACTATCCATCTGCCTTAATAGACACTTTCATTCCTGGAAGCACCCACCCCACCCCAGGTGTTAAGAAATACTTTCAAATCCCAGACTAAACTGGTATCAATGTATAGTGGAAACGAAAGGGGAATGTGTGTGTGTGTGTGTGTGTGTGTGTGTGTGTGTGTGTGTATCTATGTTCCCTACTGATTAGAATCTTTCATATTGGTGAGAAGTCTCACAATTCACTTAGAAATCATGACAAAGTATCCTTTTAGGACTGACCATCCAATACAGTGGTTAAACATGGCTAACTACAGCTCAACTTCTGGCCCTGGCAGCTTGAAAAACATACTGAGTGCAATGCTTGCACGCCCAAACTCAATCAGAATGGACAGAGAAGCGATTATAATGTGACCATGCTCCACTGGGAAGTGCTTTCACTTCCTACCTCCCTCCATTTCCCATCTTTCCCCTCCCTTCCTTCCTCTGGCAAGTGGCAACTTATATGTATATACATACATACACAAAATTCTTTGTCCAGAGTTCAAAAATCACTGGAGAAAATCCTTAAAAGCTTGAAGAAAGGGCCAGCAGGAGGTACAAAGGCTAATATGGCTGGATCCCACATGTCTGAAAGTCAATTTGACTCCCAGAACCGGCAGCTTAAAAAAACACACTAGAAACATGTGCATGCATACCCAAAACCCTAAGAAAAAAAATAGAAGAAAAGGGATTGTGTCATAGCCATCCTCCCTGGGGAGTGATTTCTCACTTTCTCTCAGATTCTCTCCAGCAAGCACATGTGCCCTATAACAAAACTAAAAACAAAAAAACTTAAAGAAAAACAAGACAAATGCTACTCAAAAGGAAATACTCCACTATATATGAGCTACTTTGTATAATAGGAAGTAGATCCACAAGTAGGACATGTGTATGGAGTAAAAAAGGACACCAGTTTTTATAACTACACACACATCCCACGTAAGAGTATAACACAAAGTTAACCAAGGACATACAAGGCATTGCCAGCATTCTAACAGCTTACTTTCCTTTTATGGATACAGTGCCAAAGATATGTTACTGGAATCTACATAGATTGTGGATTCTATTAAAAGCTTTTAATAGAGAACCAGTGGGTGGAGTAATGGTTACATTGCTGGACTTCCACAGTCAACCACAGTTCAAGTTCCAGATCCAGCGGCTTAAAACTCACAGCAGGCACATTTACATGCGTGCCCAAAATTCTGAAAGGAGAATGGAAAAGAAAGGATTCCGGTGTGGCTATCTCCCCTGGGGGGTAATTTCTCGCTTTCTGTCTCTCTGTCTCTGTCTGTCTCTCCAGTGAGCACACATACCTTATAGCAAAAATAAATAAATCTTTCTCTCAAAAAAAAGCTTTTAATAGAATATTTAACTCATATCATTTTCTGTTTTTTTTTTTAAAAGGGCAACTAGATAGTTTGTTTAATTATTTTAAAATTTTATTAATTTATTTATTTTTTATTTGACCACAGAAAGAAAGAGAGAAAGAAAGGGAGAACAAAAAGCCGCCAGGTCTGGGACTTGTTGGAGTCCAGCACCCCAACCACCATGCGACCTGCCAGCCCCTGGATGTTTTTTTTTTGTCTGTTTGTTTGTTTGTTTTGGGGGTGAGAGGTTTTTCGCTATAGGGCGCACGCACACGCGCCCGGCGTGAGTTTTAAGCCACCGGGTCCAGGACGTGAACTGCGGTCGACTACGTGGGAGTCCAGCGACACAGCCATTACGCTAACTGCTGATCTAGGACTTCCTTTTTTTAATTTGAAAAAAAAAAAAAAAAACAGTAAGACACAAGACTTTTTTTTTGGGGGGGGAGCTCTGTCTTCATCAATATAAAATCAAAAGTTCATAATCTAGCACTTAGAAAAGCTGAGCATGGTGGCATGTACCTGTAGTCCCAGATGGGAAGCTGAAACAGGAGGTTTGTGACAAGACCTCGTCTTTAAAAAAACAAAAACGTAACTTAAATCTGTTGTAACAATGAACAATTTCATTAACTTCCTCTTTAAACTCCCAGAAAAGGATCACTAAAAACAACAAATTAAAACATAAACCTGCTTCTGAGCTACCAACACAGAAGCGATGATGACTGCAAAGCAATTCCATAGGGCAGGGGAAAATTCTAAAGATGAAAAATAAATTGCCCAAATAGCTCTAGTACACTAAGCTTAAATAGGCCAAGAAGAGCAAAGCAAACAGAACAAATACTATAGAAATATCACACACAAAAAACAAGTTCAAATAATGTGGCATAACCAAGGAATGCTATGTAATATTAGTTAAGTGACAGATTACCTTAGAACACAGCTATCAGCTTCATATACATATATTTAATTGCTGACTTGAAAAAAGACAGGACTGGGAACCAGCAGTTAGTGTAATGGCTATGTCGCTGGACTCCCACGTAGTCGACCGCGGTTCATGTCCCGGACCCAGTGGCTTAAAACTCACGCCGGGCGCGTGTGCGTGCGTGCCCAAGATCCCGAGAGGAGAATGGAGGAGAAGGGATTGCAGCGTGACCATCCCCCCTGGGGGGTGATTTCTCGCTTTCTGTCTCTATGTCTGTCTCTGTCTGTCTGGCGAGCGCACGTGCCCTACAGTGAAAATCTCTCAAAAAAAGAAAAAAAGACAGGACTAAAACATTTAATATTCATAGGTACCAAGTATTACTTAAAATTCCAGTAACAGTATTTTCTATGCTTTCAACTATATCTACAGAAGGAAAAAAAAAAAAATCAACCTGTAGTCCCAGCTGGGAAGTTGAAATAGGTTTGTGACAACAAGGCCTTATCTTTAAAAAAAACAAAATTATAAATCTACCAGAAAAGTGAACAATTTCATAACATGACTATTTCACATCCAGTAAATTGGCTTTTCCGCATCTCAATTTCTTTCATTATGTAATAAACCAATGGCTGTGGCCCCTTCTAGGAACTGGTGAGGTCAAGTAAATTTTTCTGAAATTGTTAAATGAAGATGCTATTTGAATGACAACCCATGCCTGGTGGTTAAGGTGACTGGATTCCACATGGCTGACTGCATGGTTCCAGTCCCAGATCCAGCAGCTTCAAAAACATGTTGGGCCCAAAATCCCAAAAGGAGGGAGAAACACACAGTAGGGAAGGGATTGAGATCCCGTCTGGGGTACTCTCTGACTCCTCCCTTACAGGGAGGGGTACACACCCTGTTGCAAATTTATTTTTAACAAAAAAGCTGTCTGCTTCTCTAACAAATTAGTACAAACTTAGTGACCTAACACAAAACAAACTTAGGGGCCAGCAGGTGGCATAGTAGTTAAGATGGTGAACTCCCACATGGCCGACCACAGTTCACGTCCTAGACCCCACAGCCTGAAAACCCATGTCATGCATACATGCCTAAAATCCCAAAAGGAGAGTGAAGAAAAAGGGATTGTAGCATGGCTCTGCCCCCTGCGGGAGGGGGTGATGTCTCATTTTCCCTCTCTCTTGTGTCTCTGTCTCTCTATCTATGGTAAGCACACCCACCCTATAGCAAAAACCTTAAAAAAAAAAAAAAAGATAAAAAAAATTTAAAACTTTTTTTTTTTTTCCGGAGAGGTTTTTGCTATAGGGCACATGAGCTTGTCAGAGAGAGAGGCAGAGAGACAGAAAGCAAGAAATGACTCCCCAGGGGGGACGGCCAGGCCACAATCCCTTCTCCTCCATTCTCATCTCGGGATCTTGGGCATGCATGCACACGCGCCCAGGACTCAAACCACGGTCGACTACATGGGAGTCCAGTGACATAGCCATTATGCTAACTGCTGGTCCCTAAAAACTTTTTGTATTAAACTTGGGAAGTCAATGAGTTTCACCTTCGGGAGACTCTATAGAAACCTTGACTTTTCTATCTTCTAGAGGCTGTCCACTTTTCTTAGCTCAAAGCCTTGCACCACTCACACTCCTGTGACCCCTCTTTCTCCTGTCTCTCTCTGACTTATAAGGACCCTTGTGACAATACCACCCACATGGATAATCCAGTACTCTTTACATCTCATGATACTTAACTTAATCATGCCTGAGAAATCCCTTCTGCTATGTAAGGCTGTATATTCTATGCTGTAAAAATCATCTAAGGTTTTAGGCAAATCCATTTTTTTCCCTTAATTTCCTATAGGCACATGCACTCGCCAGGGAGAGAAAGAGAGAAAATGAGAAAACATCCTCCAGGGGGAACGGCCATGTTGCAATCCCTTCTCCTCTTGGGATTTTGGGCATGCATGTTTTTGTTTGTTTTGTTTTTTTGAGAGGTTTTCGCTATAGGGCGCGTGTGCTCGCCAGACAGACAGAGAGAGACAGAAAGCGAGAATGAATCATCCCCCAGGGGGGATGGTCACGCCGCAATCCCTTCTCCTCCATTCTCCTCTCGGGATCTTGGGCACGCACGCACACGCGCCTGGTGAGAGTTTTAAGCCACTGGGTCCGGGACGCGAACCGCGGTCGACCATGTGGGAGTCCAGAGACATAGCCATCACGCTAACTGCTGGTTCCCGGGCATGCATGTTTTTCAAGCCACTAGGACTCAAATTGCTCAGTCATCCATGTGGGACCCAGCCACCTTAACTACCATGCCACTGGCTGGTCCCATGGAAATTTTTATTATTATTAAGGTTTTTGCCATAGGGCACACGTGCTTGCAGGAGAGACAGTGAGACAGTGTGACGGAAAGTGAGAAATCACTCCATCCTTGTACTGCCCTCACACCCCCGAGGATGGCCACAATTCCTTCTCTATTTGCTTCCTGGAATTTGGGGCATGCCCACAAACACACTAGGTGTGCAAGATTCAAGTCACTGGGTCCCTGACTCAAATCACAGTAGCCATGTGGGAATTCAGCACCTTAACCACCACACTATATGCTGGCTGGTCCCTCATGGCAAATTTTTTCAAGCATGACAAATACTGCTCAGAAACAATCAAGGTTGTTCCTCATGATGCCATTCAGCCTGTTAACTGATGAAGAGAATCTGGCTCAGCCCCTAATTCAGTGATTCTCAA
>NW_006159577.1:2174931-2204762 GCF_000334495.1 Tupaia belangeri chinensis
AATGCCAGAGCACACAGTAGGTCACACCAAAGTTCTGGAGCTTTAGGAAGCATAAGTGCTTTATTCTCCATAGTGAATGTCACTCACACTACTGCTCTAACAGGCAACTCAACATTCAGTATAAAAATTTTAGTTTCAACATATACATGTTAAATAAGCCTGATACTTTTTCCTCTATACCTTCAACAACCCACCAAAACTCTACTCATTCCAAACTTCTTCGGCAGAAGCTTTGGACAATGTAGATTTAACAAAGATACAGCTATTGTTTAGGAAATGGGATAAAATGCCAACCAGGAAGCAACAGGTCTAATGACAATGGAATAAAACATTTGTGTTCTTCAAGCTGCTGGATCCGGGACTCTTGACTGCACATGTAGCCATGTGGGATCCAGCTGCCTTAATTACCACACCACCAGCTGGCCCTATAAATAATTTTTTTAAATTAAATACTGCCAATCTGTGAAACTAGGAAAATGGAAAAAGTAAAGGTAAGATCATATCATACTTTAGTCTTTCCCTGACAGCCAGGGATAAATATTGATAGACCTGACTCTACTGGGTCAAGCCTCATTTAGCCTGTAAAGTAAAAAATACAGAAAGCTAGGAAGAAAGTAAAGAATCTAGAAACTTAGGAGCAGAATAAAGATGTTTGTCCAGATTCCCAAAAACTCACTTGTTAATTGATCTAACAAATATTTGAGTGTCTGATAAACAGTAGATACTATTTTAGGTAGGTTATAGCTGCTAAAAAAAAAAAAAAAAAAAAAACAGATAAAAATCCTTTGCCCTCATGAAGCTTTTTAACTCATGATAGACAAATAATAAGGGCCTCCCTGAGAAAGCAACATTTGAGAAAATAACTGAAGGAGCTCAGTTAGCCATCTGGAGAGAGCAATCCAGGCAGAGGAAACTTAAGGCTTTTTTATAATGAATGAATGAATGAATGAATGAAAGAAAGAAAAAATAAAAATGGTGGCCAGAATGGCTGGAGAAAGAAGAGAAAGGTCGAAAGCAAATAAGGTCAGAAATTAAACAATAGAGGGACCAGCAGTTAGTGTAATGGCTATGTTGCTGAACTCCCATGTAGCCAACCATGGTTCAAGTCCCGGACCCGATGGCTTAAACTCAGGCCAGGTGCGTGTGTATGCGTGCCCAAGATCCCAAGAGAATGGAGGAGAAGGGATTGCAGCGTGGCCATCCCCCCTGCGGGGTGATTTCTCGCTTTCTGTCTCTCTGTCTTTCTGGCAAGCACACGCACCCTATAGCAAAAACCTCTGGAAAAAAAAAAAATTAAAAAAAGAAAAGAAATTAAACAATAGATGTGAGTGGAGGGATATATAAGAACAAATAAATGGCCTCAAACAATAGATGTGAGTGGAGGGATATATAAGGACATATAAATGGCCAAATAGAGTCTTTGTGGAGAAATTTTAGTGTCTACTCTGAGGGACAAAGACAATCACCAGAAGGTTATAAGCAGTATCTTTTTGTTTGTTTGTTTGTTTTAAAAGGGTATTCTTGGGACCAGAAGGTGGCATGGAGATTAAGGGCACTGGACTCCCACATGGTCAACCATGGTTCAAGTCCTGAACCTGGCAGCTTGATTTCTCACTTTTTCACTTTCTCTGTCTCTCTCTGGTCAAATTAAAATAAATAAATAAATAAATAAATAATGTTAAAAATAATTCTTTTTTTTAAAAGGGGTATTATTTTCAGGACCAGCAGATGGCGTAATAGCTATGTTGCTGGACTCCTATGTAGTCAACCGCGACTCAAATCCTGGACCCAGTGGCTTAAACTCATGCCGGGCATGTGTGCATGCATGCCCAAGATCCTGAGAGGAGAATGGAGGAGAAGGGATTGTGGCGTGGCCATCCCCTCCCCCCCCACACCCCCCACCCCGGGGTGATTTCTCACTTTCTGTCTCTCTGTCTTTCTGGCAAGTGCACATGCCCTATAGCAAAAACCTCTCAAACAAGGGAGGGTATTCTTATGTTGAGAGCAGATTATAAGGGATGACAAAGGGCAAGGAGAAGACTCATGGCTTGAACCAGAGTGAGAAATGGTCATATTCTGAATATATTTTTAAAGTACGCAACAGGATTTTCTCTTTTTTTTTTTTTTTTTTTTTTGGTTGGGAGATTTTTGCTATAGGGTGCATGCAGTTGCTGGAGAGACAGAGAGAAAGAGAGAGACAGAAAGTAAAAACCACACCCCAAGGGGGGATGGCCATGCCACAGTCTCTACTCTTCCATTCTTCTCTCGGGATCCTGGGCGCTCACACATGCATCCAGCACTGAGGTTGAAGCCACCATACGTGGGGCTCGAGGCACGGTCAACTACATGGGAGTCCAGCAAAGTAACCATTATGCCATCTGGTCCCGACAGGATTTTCTGACAAACAGGAGTGAGGTATAAGAGAAAAAGAGAAAAGAAGAATTAAGTATAATGAATTTGCCATAAACCAAGATGGGAGTCCGTGAGAGAATAGACTTCAGAGAGAGAGAGAGCACTTCACTTTTAACCTCACTGAGTTTGAAATAAGTATGAAATCTTAGACACTCAAGGGGAGAGATTGAGTAGACAGCTGAGTATACAAGTTATAGCACAGATTTAATTTAGAGTTCTTACCTGACCCTGTCTGTGTCTTTTCAAGGGATTAACCTGAGTCACAAATTGAAATGCAATTTCACAGGGCAACGAATTAAATACAGCAGCAGAACAAAAGCAGCTAATTAGACAGTGCAGCCCTATTCTCTAGGTACAGTAGTCCCCCTCTTATCCATAGGGGATACATTCCAAGACTCAATAGATGCTTGAAATCACAAACAATACCAAGTCTTATACATACAATAATTTTTTCCTACACATAGATACCTATGGACAAGTTAAATATATAAATTAGGTACAGTAAAAGATTAACAACAATAAAATAGAACTATAACAATACCCTATAAGAAAAGTTATGTGTTGGGACCAGCTGTTGGCATAATGGCTATGTAGCTGGACTCACATATTGTTGACCATGGTTCGAGTCCTGGACCTGGTGGCTTAAACTCATGCCGGGCACATGTGCGTGCGTGCCCAAGACCCCAAGAGGAGAATGGAGAAGGGATTGCAGCGTGGCCATCCCTGCTGGGGGGTGATTTCTCACTTTCTTTCTGTCTCTCTCTGTCTTTCTGGCGAGCACACGTACCCTGTAACGAAATAACCTCTCAAAAAAAAAAAAAAAGTTATGCGAAAGTAATCTCGCTCTCTCAAAATGTCTTACTGTACCGCACTCACCTATTTTCTGACCACAGCTGACTTTAAATAACTGAAACCTTAGAAAGTGAAATACCCATTTGTTGTCTACTCAGTGGGAAAGGCAGTCAGTGCTAGTGGTGAGACTCAGAAACTGATACCCCAAAATACAGTGTTTTGGCATCGTAATCACTTTTCAACCAAAAGGCCTGAGTTACCTCAGAACCAGGAATGTTCTAATCTTCTCTAGCTCTCCCTACTCCTAACCACAGGGAGGGACTCTCAATTTAGTTCTCTTATCTAAGAAAAACTGCAATGATCTTAAACCTCCTCCCTAGGGATCTCATCAAATAACCAGAAAAGATGAATCACAGAAAAAGAGAAAAGATTAGAAGAAGTTATCAAGGTACCCAGAGAGACTTTTCATCTATTCTTCTGAAGGCAGCTGAGAGATTAGGGGACTTTATCTGCATTTATTAAGACAACTTCTCTTGGTTCCATCCCACATCTTCCTAGAACTTGCCACCTTCTCTCCTAACCCCTGAAAAGTCCTATTCCTTCTGTAACTTAAAATATTTAAGCTTCTCCCCTTCTCTGAGCTTTGTATTTGCATCATTCCCACACTTATGCACCTTACTAAATTTGTATGCCTTTTTTCTCCTACTAATCTACTGTCAATTCATTTCAGCAAACTTTTCCCTCCACCCCTATAGTGGGGAAAAGGCAGTCTATGGTGAATGCTGCTGGCATGACCTCCCTGAAATACTTGGAACCAACTACAGACATTCCAGAGACAATAGCACTTTTAAATTCACACCTCTACCTTTACCATCCCAACTCCTACCCCCAGGTTCACTTTTATGAATGTCAAGTTTTGGTACTGCCATCCCAACCATCCTCTCACCACATAAGACTATGACTTATGTGAAACATACACTCAACAGTCATGTAAAGATGCCTGCTCAGCAGTGCTGGTGCTTTAGTTTACTAATGCCTTCTCCACAATGATTCTTCCTCACTCCTATTTTTACCAGCTACAAAGCTGGTCTGAAGTTGAGTTTTTTCCCCCTAATTTTAAGTAGGAAAGTCTCACATTCTATACTCAGTATCTAAGTTTAGTGTATACATTGGGTGTGTGTCCAAAATCCCAAGAGGAGACTGGAAGAGAAGGGACTGCAGTGTGGCCATCCCCGCTGGGGGGTGATTTCTCACTCTGTCTCTGTCTCTCTGGTGAGTGCACATGCTCTATAGCAAAAACTTTTTTTTTGGGGGGGGAGGGTTGCTATAGGACACATGCACTGCCAGAAAGACAGAGAGAGACAGAAAGTGAGGAATCACCCTCCAGGGGGGATGGCCACGCCACAATCCCTTCTCCTCCATTCACCTCTCAGGATCTTGGGCACACATGCTCCCGGACCCAGTGGGAGTTTAAGTCACTGGGTCCGGGACTCAAACCACGGTCAACTACATGAGAGTCCAGCAACATAGCCATTACTCCAACTGCAGGTCCCGCAAAAGCCTCTCTTTAAAAAAAAAAAAAAAAAATGCTTAGTGTATATACTTTAGACGTGAGTTTTCTTTTTTAAACACATGACATCAATAAGCCAAAATATACCTGATCTGATGAAATCTAGGGAAACATTAGGCAGGCAAAAAAGAGGAAGATTTCTTTTCAGTGCATATGGACTTCTGCTAGTCTTAATGTTTAATTTTTATTATTTTTATTAACTCAAAGCAATGTAAACAAGAGGGAAAAAATTTAATGTATTTCAATGTTGTTTACAAATTAGGATATGACTACCAATAGAGACAAGTCCATAACCTCCTGTATGACAGTTTAGAACCATATTGTACAGTTAAAAGTCAAAAATATTTGATTATAGGAAAGACCACATTCTCATTACCAAAAACCAGATACAATCAACCCATGGCCATAAGAATCTAAACATTGGAGGGACAGGTGGTGTGGTGGCTAAAGGTGCTGGACTCCCACATGGCTGACTATGATTAGAGTCCCAGACCTGGTTTCTTGTTTTCTCACTCCTCTCCTCACCTCGCTAATCAAACTAGAAAATAATAATGATAATAATTTTTTAAAGTTAAATCAAATAATTCTTAAAAAAAAAAAAAAGAATCTAAACATTGGGATAGAACAACTTAATGACAAAGAATCTCTTATGGGACCAGCAGTTAACATAATGGCTATGTCGCTGGACTCCCAGGTAGCTGACCATGGTTTGAGTCCCAGATCTGATGACTTAAACTCATGCTGGGCACATGTGCGTGCGTGCCCAAGATCCCAAAAGGAGAATGGAGGAGAAGGGATTGCGGCATGGCCATCTCCCTGGGGGGTGATTTCTCACTTTCTGTCTTTCTGTTTCTCTCTGTCTTTCCGGTGAGCTCACACACCCTATACCAAAAACCTCTCAAAAAAAAAAAAAAAATCTGTCTTATAAATGAAACTAGACCAAATCCAATTGGACCTGCCAGTAAGAGTTTTTATTCCACCTTAAAAATGAACACAAAGATACTAAAATGCAAAGAGATATAAAGATGACTATTCAAAAGAAGGATACATCAAAAGAAATCATAGCCATAAAGACAATATGCTGATTCCTCTGACTTGTATACTTCAATGAGAAAAAATATCTCGAAGCAGGAGTTCTTACCTTGGACCTATTGACTTGAAGAAACAATAAATTTTTACTCAAAAATAATTCCGTGACACCAAAAGAGATTATGAAGAACTGTGGTAAAGTTTAGTCCATTCCTAAGTGTATATATACTATAACACCAACTTGTAGTAAAAGTATGCACAGTATTAGATTACTATCTCCAAAAATTATTTTAAGAGTGTTCTAAACACATGTAAGTTAGACCACCATGCCCGACACAAGATATAATGTATGATTCCAGTTACATAAAATATCCAGAATAGCTAAATCCAGAAACACAATGCAGACTGGTGACTACAGGAGCTCCTGGGGAACAACTTAAAGTCGGCTTCATCTTCAGCTGATAAGAATGTTTTGGAACTAGACACTGAATGCACTAAATGCCACTTAATTATTCACTTTCAAAGTGTTGAATTTGGGGACCAGGTGGCGTAATGATTACATCACTGGACTCTCAGATGGCCAAATCCATTTCCAGTCCTGGACCTGGTGGCTTGAAACTCATGCCAAGCGCATGTGCGTGCATGCCCAAAATCACAAGAAGAGAATGGAGAAGGGTTTCTGGTGTGGTCATCCCCCACCCCCTTATCACTTTCTGTCTCTGTCTCTCCAGAAAGCACACATACCCTATAGCAAAATCTCTCCTTTAAAAAAAAGTTCTGAATTTTATGTTACATGAATTAGATCTCAATTTTGAAAACCAGTAACAATAAATAACTCTTATGCATATCCTGTTTTAAAAAAAATAAATAACATCATATGCGGTCCCCCAATTGTGGAGGCAGGGGATTAATGAGATGAAATGAGACAACACAGACAGCAAAATATGGCTTGGCTCAGCATGTTTTCATCCCTAGATCTCAGGATAGGAAGAAAATGGAACTAACAGTTGCTAAGTTGCTAAATGATTATTAGGGTTGAAAGGGCTATATCTGGATTTCAAAGAGTTGACCTGCTGGGTTATTCTTTTTGCCAGGACGAACCTAAAATAAAAAGCTCAGATTTCCTGAAATCGACTCTTAGGACTCACAGGTTCATATAGCTATGCCATCCATATTCTTGGACCTATATCCAAGGGTGATATGAAAGAGAAAAATAGTACTGAGGAAATAAAATACAGCTAAGTCATATATAAGGCTTAGCTATTGTTCCACACAATGTTTAATCTTAATAATCACTTCAGGGGACCAGCAGATGACATAGCAGTTACATCGCTGGACTCCCACATGGCCAACCACAGTTTGAGTTCCCAAACCTGATGACTTAAAAACTCGTGCCAGGTACGTGTTCGTGTATGCCCAAGATCCCAGGCGGAGAATGGAGGAGAAAACACTGCAATGTAGCCATTCCCCCAAGGGGTGACTTCTCACTTTTCCTTTCACTGTCTCTGTCTCTGTCTCTCTCCCCCCCCCAAGTGAGTGCACACGTCCAAGGCAAAAACCTCTTTAAAAACAGTAATAACTGGGGCCAGCAGTTGGCATAATGGCTATGTTGCTGGACTCCTATGTAGTCGACCGTGGTCCAAGTCCCGACCTGGAGGCTTAAACTCGCCAGGCACGTGTTCATGTGTGCCCAAGATCCCAAGAGGAGAATGGAGGAGAAGGGATTATGGTGTAGCCATCCCCACTGGGGGGTGACTTCTTGCTTTCTCTCTCTTTGTCTCTGTCTTTCTGGAGAGCACACGCACCCTGTAGCAAAAAACTCTCCAAAAAAAAAAAAAGTAATAATCACTCTAAATTTCCTTACAAAACTGCAACGTCAAAGTATGCACCCTAGAGACAGCCCCACAAACTTGCAGTTAAGGGAGTCAGATCTCACATGTTCAACCACTGTTTAAAGTCTGGCCCCAAAGGCTTAAAAAGCACACCAGGCACAAGTATATGTATACTCAAAATCCTAACAGCATGGAGAAACTGAAGGACAAGGGATTATAATATGACCATACCCAACTGAGGGGTACTTTCTTTTCCTCTTACCCACCCCCCCCCAGGACATTTGCCTTCTGACAATTTAAAAAGAAAAAGAAGCAGAAGCAGCAGCAAGCACCCATTCAAATAATTTAAATAATAAAATTCAAACATCTAATCTACTCAGAAAAAGATAGATCAAAAATTCAAGAAACTGCATTTGTGAACTACATCACAAATAATTAACTGTGAAGGCCAATACCTGGGTGGGGGGCGGGGACAAACAAATGAACCAACCACACTTTCTCACAGGTCTCCGTCCTTTAACAACTCTGCACTAGTAACTGAGACCAATATTCAGAATTTCCTTAGAAAAACACTAAAATCACAAACATAAATTATAATCTGAACTACAGAATCAGCTAGCTACATGAAATCAGTGTCGTAAAGTTCGCAAATATTTACTAAATGACATACACATTAAATTAACATCAGTATTTTCAAGGTCAATATTATGTTTGTTCAACTTCTTGGAGTCACACATTTTCGTGATATTTTTAACATCTGACTAAAGCTTCTGTCATCACAAGATCCTCACACTGTTTACAAACACTCAGAAACAGCAGCTGGTGTTCCTCAGTCACATCTTATTACAATAAATAGAGTAGCAGTTTTAAACGACAGGTATATTTTACTACTAATGTGTAAAAACTGCTTTAACTTGAACCTTTCTTCCCCTAATGATGGAGAGATACACCAATTAAATGTTGGTGATTTAATATAAAGTTATGACAAGATCACAAATACAGAAAATTCTTATGCATGCATGCATTCTTGAGAATATAACTATCAAGCTAAATAAAATAAATGCTAAATAATACTGACCTTGCTATATCTTTCTTGTCATTTCAAATACCTTTTCCCATCCCATTCAAAACACACAGAAAACAGAAACTTACCCACACAGGCATTGAGAAATAGCCAATCAGTCTTTTTCATTCTGTTTTTAATTTGCTTTAGTTTTTTGAAGTCCACTTCAAGTTCCTCCTTGCTGCCAACAGCACCAGCCAATTCAATCCTCTGAAAATCCATTTTCACTTCAGAGTCCCGTTTTGTAGTAGGAGGTGACCTTCTTTGGCTATTACCACTACTGCAGCTTCCCCTCCATCGAGCTCTGTCTTGCTCATTTATTATTGAAGAAGCCTCTTCAGTCTCTGCCAACTCTATTGCTTCAATGTTATTAGGTCTGGGATGATCACAAACAACACATTTTTTAGCCTTGGCCCAGTTTTCATATGTGCAAATAGAACAAGTCCAATGCTGGGTCCTTGTGTTCAGTTTATTTCTATCATTGTACTCCTCACAAGGATCAACAGAAAAAGCAACTGGTCTTGAGCCAGATCCTGAGGACTGAGGAGACTCTGTGGGACTCCTGGTCCTACGCTGGGATAAGCACTGGGTACATCTGATTGCTCTTGGCCAGTTCAAATATGTGCACATGTGGCATGACCACTTGTTTGCATTTTCCATGCTATATGAAGACTTAACCCTTGGTCTTGCACTAGAGTCTGGACATATCAAAGGACTACTTCCTCCTTCGGTGCTAGAAGGATCCCAATCTCTACCAACATCACTTGAACCACTTTTAAATGGATCTTCGGTAATAATTGTTCCACTAGGTCTCTGAGCACGACACATAGTACACTTGATTGCAGATGGCCAGTTTTCGTAAGTACAATATTCACAAGCCCACTTAATGCCACGTTCTGACATTGTGCACTTCTTGAAGTGAGTTATGTCAGGCAGGAAGCTATAAATAATTAGGACATAGTTATTAAAACAGTAACTATATAATTCTACCTCTGAAACTATGTTCCCCAAAATAAGCATATTCTTCAATTTATAAAATATAAATTTCTCCAAAGATGTATGTAAGATTTCATATTGATTATCCTAATCCTTTTTTGATTTCCATAGACACTACAGATAAACTCCCAAAGAAAAACTGCAGCCCTCAGGATTTAATGAAATTATACTCTGGCAAGCAAAAGTGATAGGAAATAAAGGAAGGTACAGTCTAAGAAGGATAGAGATTAAACTAGGGAAGCCACTAATAGAAATGTTTAATTTCAGCCAGTTCATCACCATCAATGTATAAAAGTAACCAACAGCTGGGACCAGCAGATGGCATAGTGGTTTTGTCGCTGGACTCTCACATGGCCGACCCATGAATGGTTTGAGTCCCGGATCCAGCAGCTTGAAACTCACACCAGGAGCATGTTCGTGCATGCCCAAGATCCTGAGAGGAGAGTGGAGAAGGGAATGTGGCATGGCCATCCTCCCTAGGGGGTGATTTCTTGTTTTCTCTCTGTCTCTGTCTCTCCAGGAAGCGCACGTGCCCTAAAGCAAAATAATCCCTCAAGAGGGAAAAAAAAAGCAATCAACAGTTAAGAGAGACTCAAAGAGAAAGAATACAAACCAAATAAATCTATAAACACATAATCATTCTCAAATTATGAATAACGCAGATTACATTATCTAGGTATTGACTTACAGATTCAGGAGATCAAAGTCCATCCTATCATTAAGAGAGAAAAACATTCTAAAACTGCTAGTTATCCACTGCTCTTAATTAGTACAGAACAGATAAGGCATAATTGTTATAGGTAACAATATGAAATAGAGATAATTCTTTGATAATCTGTATCCTCCAAATCTAGTTCTATCTAGAATGCAAGTAAAATACTGCACATAACCTATACTTAGGAACTTCAAATCAATGGAACATCTCTGAGCTTACTGATAATCATTCAAAACTGTCAATATTTTGAATATTTAAAATTTATCCAAAACTCAGTTCATAACTAAAAATACATTCACTACTAAAAAGGTTCCTAGGATTCTACAGTGGGTTTACTAAGCACTATACTATACTGAAGACTTGATCATTTAGTGACAACTAATTCATCACTGAAGCATCCTACACAGCAAATTTAATAATGATTTCTTTTAATGGCTTGAATTTAAACACTATTCACAAAAAATGGACTTAATTTTAAACTTTAGCCACTAAAGCCAAACTACATTTCTTAAATCCCTTCTTAATCCAGTATCACCCCACTACTTTTTTTTCTTTTTACCAAGAAAGAGAAAGAAATCCTAAGCAGAGCAACAGTTGTTTTTTCCTTTCTCTTTCTCAGGGATGTTTCCTGAACCCAGAAAGCTTAACTTTTCACTTTGAAAGTGTATTATGCTCCTGGCCTTGTCAATTCTCCCCCCCCCCCCCATTTATTGAGTGAATTCTGCTAAGAGGACCAATTCACTGTAAGTAAGGCTACTATTTAATAGCTAAAGTAAAAATCACACTTACTAAGATTTTAGTTTCCATGCTATAACCTCCACCTTGCACATGGTTAGAATAAAAAGCACGGTTTATAAATCGGACCAAAGACAAGATTCAGTCTTCATGCTGGCTCAGATTCTGACTTCCTCAGGAGATACTGCAAAACGTGATAAGTGGTTCTGTCTGACTGTGAATAGCTATTCCTGTAAAGGAGACCAAAACTGTATTTCACTTGAAGCCTGTACTTTATCAAAAAGCATTTACTTTTTCTAATCGATTCTCTATATTAATCCTATGAATTCATTGTTAAAATAGACTGCCGTATTTAGCATTTTAGCTTAACAGAGTAATAAAATTAGATAATTGACTGAACTGGTCAACCAGATTAAACATGAGAAACATTTCTTCTATTATAACCTTAAACATTGTGTGTGCATGTGTGTTTACACACCCTAATATTATCATTAGTAATAAACTGGGAGTGCTAAGTCAACTCCTATCCATATTACTTTTATTACTGAAAAGGAAAAGGTGGTATAAAATCCAAGTAGAAAAAGAAAATAAAAATTGCTTAAATTTAGTTTTGAATCCCTTCAGCACTGCATTTTGTTTTGTTTTAAAGCTTTTGCCATAGGACCCATGCACCCACCAGAGAGACAGAGAGAGAGAAAGTGACAAAGCACCCCCCCCATGGGGTATGGCCACACTGTAATCCCTTTTCTTCCATTCTCCTCCAGAAATTTTGGGCACACTCACACACATGCCCAGTGAGTATAAATAAATTACTGGCTAGTTCTAGGAAGCAGAAGTGCTACGTGCTCAAGAGGAACCAATACCAAGTGGCGACCTCAGTTTGACTACATACCTGACCTAGGGAGCCTGAAACACATCATCAGTTCCATGCACTCAAGTGCCCAGGATCTAATGAGCTACAAGACTGGAGAAAGGATATCATAATGTGACCACAACACATAGAGGGTGCTCATATCTATTATTTATCTACCAACCTACCCACCTATTTCTCTCTCTCATGTGCACATATATGTGCTATATCATGAATTTATATTATTTTAAATTTGTTAAAAGTTAAATAACTTACACATACTATTAAAATTAAGATAAGTAAAAAAATTTATCATAACAAGGACAAATGCCATAATGAACACATATCAAAAGGTACTTTAAGGGAACCAGCAGTTGGCATAATGGCTATGTCGCTGGACTCCCACGTAGTCGACTGCGGTTCGCGTCCCGGACCCAGTGGCTTAAAACTCACGCCGGGCGCGTATGCGTGCGTGCCCAAGATCCCAAGAGGAGAATGGAGGAGAAGGGACTGCGGCATGACCATCCCCCCTGGGGGGTGATTTCTCGCTTTCTGTCTCTATGTCTCTGTCTGGAGAGCACACGCGCCCTATAGTGAAAATCTCTCCAAAAAAAGAAAAGGTACTTTAAAATAATTTCAGTATCTCATTTAAAATATTCATATTCAGGGACTGGCAGGTGGTGTGGTGGTTAAGGCAAGAGATTCTCACACGGCTAATCGTGGTTCGAGTCCTGGACCTGGTGACTTGCTTTCTCACTTTCTCTCTGGTCAAATTTTAAAATAATAAAAAATAAAATTAAACAATAATTCTTTAAAGAAAACTCACATTCAAAAAGCTATACTTAATTTGGTAACTCTAACTCTGACACGTTTGTAGGCTCAACTAAACAGCATGTGACCTTACATTACCATAGTTAACTTTCATGGAACTTGTACTGCCATGATATATATTTAATGTCCAAAGCTGACAAAAAAACAAAATACTGACATTAAAAATAATCATTGTTGGACCAGTCCAATGGCCTGGTGGTTCGAGGAGCCAGATCCCACCACATGGCCAATCGTGGCTTGAATCCCAGTCCCAGCAGCCTGAAAAACAAGTCAGACACAAGTGGGTGTGTGCCAAAATCCTAACGGGATAAGGAAATAGAGGAAAAGGAATAGTGGCACTATCACATCCCACTAAGGGTGCTTTCTCCCTTTCTCTGCCTCTTCCTGGAGCACACACACACTCTCCAGCTGCTTAAAAATAGTAACTGCTATCATATACGCCTGGTAAAATAATGGACAAATCTTTGCCTAATTAGCCTACCCCTCGCAAATATCCCAGGTAAATAAACAACAGCAAAATTTTAAGAAAAAATGCATTGTATTAGAGAATGATGTACAGTATTCACTCTTTAGGGAACTGAAACTTTGTAGAAATATTGTTTTTCAAAAAAGAATTTTTTTTAGTAAGGGAAAGCTAAAATGCATTGGAGAGGATTGTCTGAAAGAGCTATGTGTGCCTGTGATATAATCAGTAAACAGAAAGAGCAAGGATAACGTCAGCTCAACTATGGGATTTTGCCCTATTGAGAACAAATGAACAGAGTGCACTTTTTTCCCAGCACCCAAAAGGTACATAAAAATAGTTTTCAAAACAACCCCAACTCTAATTAATACTGGAGTCAACATATATTCATAGACCAAATTCTGTCCAAGAAACCATATTTCACAATTAATTAGTATAATAAATGAGAAATACATTTTTGCATAATGTAGACCTTCTTTATGGACTACTAGAGACAACGGATACTTTGAAGAGACAGATTCTTTGGTCCAAATGCAATAGCAACAGTTCTCAAATTGTGGACCAGGGTCCATGAATCCATCTGTGCATCCAGCTGTAACTACAGAATGGAATGTCTCTAAATCAGCCATTTTCCAGTACTAAACTCGTAACTGCTTTTAGTTATATGCTTCTCAACTCAAATAATAAAAGAAAATAAGTATTATGAGGTATACACTAATGGCTAGGGGAAGGAAGGGGATAATAACTGAATAATTTTTATAATGTCTAGTTTAATGAATTAAACTATATTTATGACGCATTACTAAATAGCATACCAGAAATATATCTATATTTAAGTTAATGCCTCTACATTGTAGCTACATTACAAATTCCTCCAATCACTTAGTTTTTAAAAAAAAAAAAAGTGCAAACTCCTTAAGACAGAATTAGGGGCCAGCAGGTAGATGGTGGTTGAGGTACTGGACTCCCATCCCACATGGCTGACAGCAGTTCTAGTCCCAGACCTGGTGATCTGCTTTCTCACTTTCTCTCTCTGGTCAAACTGAGAATAAAATTAAGTATATAATTCTGGGGAGAGGAAAAGAAACAAAAATAACCAACATTTGCTAGATAGTTTCAGAGAAGTTATCCAGAGGAAGAACTAACAAGTCTTAAAGGGGTTGTATTAACTTTATTAACTTATATTTGTTAATGTATTTATCAGTTTATTAATATAAATACTTAATAATACAAATATGTGGAGATTGACAAATGCTCAGCAAGCATCTCAGAACAATACAGATGAAAACTAAAACTAAAAAAGACATTCCAAGCATGCTGAATTTTCAGGTTCTGTTAAAACACTACAGGGTAATTCTAAATTCTAAAATTTATTCAAATAAAAAAATTAAAAGTACTAAACTCTTAAGCCAAAAATTTCACTCACTTCCTCTCTTCTCATCAGCTTCCTACATCACTGTGTTTCTCACAATAGTCAACAGGAATAAACAGAGTCAGATCCTGAAGAATGATATGATAAATTCTGTATTTACTAATCTGACCTCATTTCAGGGCTCCAATAGCTTTATCGAATCCTCCATTAAATCCCCTCTCTTCATCTCACACCAAATTCCTATCCTGACTTGTCCAGTTTTTATTAATGACACCATTAACACTCTTGCACCTGGCAAAAAAATTAACTCTCCCCCCCCCCCCCATTTATTGAGTGAATTCTGCTAAGAGGACCAATTCACTGTAAGTAAGGCTACTATTTATAAAGTAAAGTAAAAATCACACTTACTAAGATTTTAGTTTCCATGCTATAACCTCCACCTTGCACTAGAATAAAAAGCACGGTTTATAAATCGGACCAAAGACAAGATTCAGTCTTCATGCTGGCTCAGATTCTGACTTCCTCAGGAGATACTGCAAAACGTGATAAGTGGTTCTGTCTGACTGTGAATAGCTATTCCTGTAAAGGAGACCAAAACTGTATTTCACTTGAAGCCTGTACTTTATCAAAAAGCATTTACTTTTTCTAATCGATTCTCTATATTAATCCTATGAATTCATTGTTAAAATAGACTGCCGTATTTAGCATTTTAGCTTAACAGAGTAATAAAATTAGATAATTGACTGAACTGGTCAACCAGATTAAACATGAGAAACATTTCTTCTATTATAACCTTAAACATTGTGTGTGCATGTGTGTTTACACACCCTAATATTATCATTAGTAATAAACTGGGAGTGCTAAGTCAACTCCTATCCATATTACTTTTATTACTGAAAAGGAAAAGGTGGTATAAAATCCAAGTAGAAAAAGAAAATAAAAATTGCTTAAATTTAGTTTTGAATCCCTTCAGCACTGCATTTTGTTTTGTTTTAAAGCTTTTGCCATAGGACCCATGCACCCACCAGAGAGACAGAGAGAGAGAAAGTGACAAAGCACCCCCCCCATGGGGTATGGCCACACTGTAATCCCTTTTCTTCCATTCTCCTCCAGAAATTTTGGGCACACTCACACACATGCCCAGTGAGTATAAATAAATTACTGGCTAGTTCTAGGAAGCAGAAGTGCTACGTGCTCAAGAGGAACCAATACCAAGTGGCGACCTCAGTTTGACTACATACCTGACCTAGGGAGCCTGAAACACATCATCAGTTCCATGCACTCAAGTGCCCAGGATCTAATGAGCTACAAGACTGGAGAAAGGATATCATAATGTGACCACAACACATAGAGGGTGCTCATATCTATTATTTATCTACCAACCTACCCACCTATTTCTCTCTCTCATGTGCACATATATGTGCTATATCATGAATTTATATTATTTTAAATTTGTTAAAAGTTAAATAACTTACACATACTATTAAAATTAAGATAAGTAAAAAAATTTATCATAACAAGGACAAATGCCATAATGAACACATATCAAAAGGTACTTTAAGGGAACCAGCAGTTGGCATAATGGCTATGTCGCTGGACTCCCACGTAGTCGACTGCGGTTCGCGTCCCGGACCCAGTGGCTTAAAACTCACGCCGGGCGCGTATGCGTGCGTGCCCAAGATCCCAAGAGGAGAATGGAGGAGAAGGGACTGCGGCATGACCATCCCCCCTGGGGGGTGATTTCTCGCTTTCTGTCTCTATGTCTCTGTCTGGAGAGCACACGCGCCCTATAGTGAAAATCTCTCCAAAAAAAGAAAAGGTACTTTAAAATAATTTCAGTATCTCATTTAAAATATTCATATTCAGGGACTGGCAGGTGGTGTGGTGGTTAAGGCAAGAGATTCTCACACGGCTAATCGTGGTTCGAGTCCTGGACCTGGTGACTTGCTTTCTCACTTTCTCTCTGGTCAAATTTTAAAATAATAAAAAATAAAATTAAACAATAATTCTTTAAAGAAAACTCACATTCAAAAAGCTATACTTAATTTGGTAACTCTAACTCTGACACGTTTGTAGGCTCAACTAAACAGCATGTGACCTTACATTACCATAGTTAACTTTCATGGAACTTGTACTGCCATGATATATATTTAATGTCCAAAGCTGACAAAAAAACAAAATACTGACATTAAAAATAATCATTGTTGGACCAGTCCAATGGCCTGGTGGTTCGAGGAGCCAGATCCCACCACATGGCCAATCGTGGCTTGAATCCCAGTCCCAGCAGCCTGAAAAACAAGTCAGACACAAGTGGGTGTGTGCCAAAATCCTAACGGGATAAGGAAATAGAGGAAAAGGAATAGTGGCACTATCACATCCCACTAAGGGTGCTTTCTCCCTTTCTCTGCCTCTTCCTGGAGCACACACACACTCTCCAGCTGCTTAAAAATAGTAACTGCTATCATATACGCCTGGTAAAATAATGGACAAATCTTTGCCTAATTAGCCTACCCCTCGCAAATATCCCAGGTAAATAAACAACAGCAAAATTTTAAGAAAAAATGCATTGTATTAGAGAATGATGTACAGTATTCACTCTTTAGGGAACTGAAACTTTGTAGAAATATTGTTTTTCAAAAAAGAATTTTTTTTAGTAAGGGAAAGCTAAAATGCATTGGAGAGGATTGTCTGAAAGAGCTATGTGTGCCTGTGATATAATCAGTAAACAGAAAGAGCAAGGATAACGTCAGCTCAACTATGGGATTTTGCCCTATTGAGAACAAATGAACAGAGTGCACTTTTTTCCCAGCACCCAAAAGGTACATAAAAATAGTTTTCAAAACAACCCCAACTCTAATTAATACTGGAGTCAACATATATTCATAGACCAAATTCTGTCCAAGAAACCATATTTCACAATTAATTAGTATAATAAATGAGAAATACATTTTTGCATAATGTAGACCTTCTTTATGGACTACTAGAGACAACGGATACTTTGAAGAGACAGATTCTTTGGTCCAAATGCAATAGCAACAGTTCTCAAATTGTGGACCAGGGTCCATGAATCCATCTGTGCATCCAGCTGTAACTACAGAATGGAATGTCTCTAAATCAGCCATTTTCCAGTACTAAACTCGTAACTGCTTTTAGTTATATGCTTCTCAACTCAAATAATAAAAGAAAATAAGTATTATGAGGTATACACTAATGGCTAGGGGAAGGAAGGGGATAATAACTGAATAATTTTTATAATGTCTAGTTTAATGAATTAAACTATATTTATGACGCATTACTAAATAGCATACCAGAAATATATCTATATTTAAGTTAATGCCTCTACATTGTAGCTACATTACAAATTCCTCCAATCACTTAGTTTTTAAAAAAAAAAAAAGTGCAAACTCCTTAAGACAGAATTAGGGGCCAGCAGGTAGATGGTGGTTGAGGTACTGGACTCCCATCCCACATGGCTGACAGCAGTTCTAGTCCCAGACCTGGTGATCTGCTTTCTCACTTTCTCTCTCTGGTCAAACTGAGAATAAAATTAAGTATATAATTCTGGGGAGAGGAAAAGAAACAAAAATAACCAACATTTGCTAGATAGTTTCAGAGAAGTTATCCAGAGGAAGAACTAACAAGTCTTAAAGGGGTTGTATTAACTTTATTAACTTATATTTGTTAATGTATTTATCAGTTTATTAATATAAATACTTAATAATACAAATATGTGGAGATTGACAAATGCTCAGCAAGCATCTCAGAACAATACAGATGAAAACTAAAACTAAAAAAGACATTCCAAGCATGCTGAATTTTCAGGTTCTGTTAAAACACTACAGGGTAATTCTAAATTCTAAAATTTATTCAAATAAAAAAATTAAAAGTACTAAACTCTTAAGCCAAAAATTTCACTCACTTCCTCTCTTCTCATCAGCTTCCTACATCACTGTGTTTCTCACAATAGTCAACAGGAATAAACAGAGTCAGATCCTGAAGAATGATATGATAAATTCTGTATTTACTAATCTGACCTCATTTCAGGGCTCCAATAGCTTTATCGAATCCTCCATTAAATCCCCTCTCTTCATCTCACACCAAATTCCTATCCTGACTTGTCCAGTTTTTATTAATGACACCATTAACACTCTTGCACCTGGCAAAAAAATTAAGAATCACCTTGAATTCTATCCCCTCCCCATAGATTCTTCCTAGTGGTTTCTATTCAATCAATTACTGATGTTTTCTTCCCATTCCTATTTCAATCCTTCATTCTGAGTTCAGGTCAGAACTACTGTAATAACCTCCTAAGCATCTTCCCTTCCTAAATTCATCCAGCTGTTACCAGAACAATATTCTTTCTAAATCCAGAACAATACTCTTTCTAAATCTCTTTTCTAACACTATCAGCTCTCAATTTCTTCCTGTCCCACATATCCTATATACACACTTCAGACACACACATGCACACCACTCAATGACACATGGAGGCACTAGCTTGGACACACAAGCACAACAGACATACAACACTCAACTTTCAATAAACACTACTCATCCTTTGAGGCACAATTCAAGGCTCCTCCACTTCATAAAATTTTCAAATCACTCCAAGTACACCTAAGCATTTGTACTTTTACTGACATTTGGGAGTTACTGTATTTGCTCCTGGAACTAGCTTATAAAACATTAATTTATGTATGCCTTTCCTATATCATCACATCACTACCACCACCACCACCACCACCACCACCCACAACCCTCTCCCCACTTCCTCCAATTTTAAATCAGTAGCCAGACTTTCAAAACCTTATTTCAGGGATTTTAATGGCATAGAATGTAGAACAGCCTGTGTTTAGTAAAATCTGGGCAGAGAACATGCTGAATGGCCTGAAAAGAGAAAAAAAGAAAAAATGATGTTTTTATGTAATCTTAGGTGCACCCATGCATGCCTGTTATCATGGCTGACTAGAAGACTAGAGGGAAAAATACAGTGCGGCAAAACCCTGTTAAGAGTGTTCGTCTCGGGACCAGCAGTTAGCATAATGGCTATGTCACTGGACTCCCATGTAGTTGACCACGGTTCGAGTCCCAGACCTAGTGGCTTAAATTCACACTGGGTGTGTGTGCATGCATGCCCAAGATCCCAAGAGGAGAATAGAGGAGAAGGGATTGTGGCATGGCCAATCCCCGCCCCCCGGGGGGGGGATGATTTCTCACTTTCTGTCTGTCTCTCTCTGTCCTTCCAGCAAGCACATGTGCCCTATAGCAAAAACCTCTCCAAAAAAAAAAAAAGAAAAAGTGTTTGTCTCTATCTCCCACACAGTCTCTCTCAAGAAATGTGTGTGTGTGTGTGTGTATGTAGAAAATTTAATCAACTCAATAAAATATTTTTGTCCCTGTTAATGTGAAAACTAGAAAAAGGAACTCTTAACCAAAACACAAAATACATTGCTAAATGCTTTGTTAAATGGCTTAACCTGGATCCCTCTGGTTCCATAATCCATAATCACACACATTATTCTCACTTGGTTTCCATGACACTCTCCTGGTTTTTTTTCATTCTCACTAGCTGTTATTCCTCAATCTTCTTTGCTAGCTTCCTTATATTCCTTACTTAAAGAGCCAAGTGCCTCTGAGACCAGCAGGTGTCATGGTGGTTTAGGCAGTGGACTCTCACATGGTTGACTGCAGTTTGAGCCCCGGACCTGGCTGATTAAAAAATCACACCAGGCATATGTGCTCAAAATCCAAAAAGGAGAATGGAGAAGAAAATGTGGTGTGGTCGTTCTCCCTGGTGGGATGATTACTCACTTTCCTTCTCTCTCTCTCTCTCTGCAGTGAGTGTGCATGCACTATGGCAAAGCTTAAAAAAAGCCAAGTGCCTCCCAAGGCTAAGCCCTTGGTCCTCTCCTTTCTAGCCACTTACTTCCTTGGAGATCTCATTCAATCCCCATGTCTTAAATGCCACCTATATGCTGCTAACTCTCAAATTTACATCTCCACATTGTATCTCCTCTCTAACTCCAGATCAAGGAATCAGACTACTAAAAGCCATAAAATTGTTTAAATGTTTATGCCTGGCCCAGCCTCTATGGTGTGTGCAGCTAGGGTGCTGTGCTCCACAAACTAGGACCATGTGGGGGCCCAGGTTAAATTCTCAGTCCAACCTAAAGGCTAAGTGCAATAGCATACACTTGTAATCCCAGTGACTTGAGGAGGCATGCTGTATTTTCAACTAAGTGATTCTAAAATTTATATGGACAGCTAAAGATGCAAAACAGCCAACATGATATTGAAGGATAAGAGCAAAGTAAGGGTTAGCTCCATGGTGCATTGTTAATGTGCTACTCAAGATAAACCAGATCCCACATGATAATCATGTCTTGAATCTCTAAGTTGGTCAATATGAAACATGCCAGACACATGCACGAGTGCCCAAGATCTAATGGGCCGAACAACTGGAGGAAAGACATCCTGGACATGACCCAATCCTGCGTGCTCCTCTCTTTCTTTCTCTGTGCCTCTTACTCTCATATGCACATGGCAAATTATGAAAAAGAAAAAAAAAAGATACAAAGTGGTAAGACTAGCACTGCACAACTTCAAGACTTACCTAAAGCTATAGCAGGGGCTGGACAGTGGCACACAGGTAAAATGCAATACTCTGTGAGGCTGACCCACATGGGAAGGTGGCCTATTCACAGCTGCAGCCCCCCATAAGTAAGATCAGCCCATGTATGCCCTTGATGCAGGTTGGCTGAAGCTGGTAGTAGATCATGGCATTAAGTCCAGGTTGAGGATGCTGTATCTCTTTCTCTCTCTCACACAAAGAAATAAATACTTTAAAAAAAAAAAAGCTACACTAACCAAGACAGTATAGTATGAGTCAAAAATAAGGATCAGTAAAAAAAGATAGTCTAAAAATAGACACAATCAAATGATCTGATCCTCAACAAAGTAGCAAAAGCAAAACAGTGAAGCAAAGATAGCCTTTTCACAAATGATGCTCAAACTAGACAGTCACATGTTAAAAAAAAAAAGACTCTGTATACACACTTTATGCCCTTCATAAAAATTAACTCAAACTGGAGCATAGTCTTAAAGGTAAAATGTAAAATTCCTAGACAATAACAATGAAAAAAACATAGATGACCTTGGCTATGTCAATGGCTTTTTAGATATAACACCAAGGGCATAATCTGTGAAAGAAATAATTGATAAGATGAACTTTATTAAAAGAAAAAAATTCTGTTCTGCAAAAGACACTGTCAAAAGCATGAGAAGTCAAGCCAAAGGCTAGGAGAAAATATCTGCAAGAGATGTATTTGATAAGTGACTAGTATCCAAAATAAAGAATACTTAAAACTCAACAATAAGAAAACAAACAACCTGGACCAGCCAGTGGCATGGCGGTTAAGGCAGATGGATCGCACATGGCCAAATGCATAGACTGAGTCCAGAACCAACATCCTGACACAACAGATACACATGCAGGAGTGCCCAAAATCCCAAGAGGAAAATGAGTAAGAAGGGAGTGTAGTGTGGCCATCCCACTCCTACCAACAGGGGGTGCTTTCTCACTCCCCCCCCTCTGTCTCTCTCTGGCTAGGGCACATGCCCATAACAAATAAAGAAGGAAGGAAGGGAGGAAGGAAGGAAGCAATCAAACTTAAAAATAGGCAAAAGACATGAACACACAAACCTCATCAAAGAAGATATACCAAGGGTAAACAAGCAAACAAATAAATGAAAATGAGACCATGATGTTGACATATGTTCAAAAACAAATACCATTAGGGAATGAGGAATGCAAACAAGACACCACTACACACTTATTAGGCTGTCTATCCTCTAAAACACAGAAACCACCAAATGCTGTTGAGAATGTGGAACAACAGGAATTCTCATTCACTCCTGGTAGGAATGCAAAATGGTACAACCACAGGCCCAGTGGCAACGGCACAAACAGCAATGGCTAAGGATGTATTAGAGGCCCAGGTTCAGTTCCCTGCCCAACCTAAACAGGCCAGGCACTGTGGACCTCAGGGATCTACACAAAGTATACTTAGAATCCCTTTTGATACAGCATCTTACTTCATTATTATTTTTAATTTGACCAGACCAGAAAGAGACAGAGATAGAGGATTAGTGAGAGAGCAAGCCGCCAGATCTGGGACCCAAGCCGTGGTCGGTCACATGGGAGGCCGCCCAGTGTCCTAACCACCACACCACCTGCTGACCCCGCATCTTCATTTTTATGACAAAGAATCTGAGGCTTCAGAAGAGGTGAAATGTCTTGCAAGCAAGACAAAGCTAGCAACTGAGCCCAAGTTCTGACTCCAGTGCTCCAGCTTTACAAAAACACTGCGCATAAGTATTAGGTCACAAATCAGACTGCCCCTAATCGCTATCTCTAGTTACCATAGAGCACTGACACATCAAGTCTCTACACATTTACTTCTCAGGACCAGCAGGTGGTGTGGTAGTTAAGGCAGTAGACTCCCACATGGCTGACTGCAGTTAAGGACCTGGCAATTCACTTGCTCTAGTGCTTCTTGGCTCATCTCCCTTCCTCCCTCCCTCCCTCTCCGTGTGTGTGTCTGTGTGTGTGTCTGTCTGGTAAGTGCATTCACCCTATAGCAAAGTAAAATCATAAATAATTTTTTTTAATTACTTCTCTCCAGATTTCTCTATTGTACCTCCATCAAGCCACTGTCATTTCTAACTTGGATTATTGCTGCTTCTCAATTCACCATCCCCTACATGTCCATGAATAGGATAGGCGACCTTGTCAACGGTGCTCTCTGTTTCTCTCACTCATAGAATATATAAAATTAAAATTTAAAATAAAAATGTAAACCAGATCCCAACACAAAGACTTAAAAATCTTCTAATGGCTTCCCAATCAACTCAGAATAAAATTAAAATTTTATTGCCTTATTGACAAATCTTTATATAAAGGCAAACTCATTCCCCCTTAAAGACTTATATTAGAACTCTTCTCTGCCTAAAACGCTTTTTCTCCAGATTTTTGTATGGTTGGCTTACTATTACTGAGATCTTAGTTTAAATGTCACCTCCTCAGAAAGATTTTCAATGACCACTCAGTTATTCTATTCTCTATCACATCACCTTACTTTTTAATTGTCTACACAGCACTTACCACTGTTACAAGATTTTTCTTTCTTGTTTGCTTCCTGTCTCTCCACACTAAAGCAGAAATACAAAGTAGCAGAGCTCTTTCTGGTTCACAGATACATTTTAACATTTAGAATATGTGCTTTCTGAAATGCTTAACAGTGAACAGTTCATTATTAAACTGTTTTAATGCAATAAGGTTTCAACAGTAATCTACTTGTAGAAAATTCTAAAAAACTTCGAATCACCTACTAGGTGCCTAATAATTAACCTATTCTGCTAAACGAGTTTCTAGAAAAGCAATATCTTTAGAGTTCCAGGTTAATAACAACAAATATCCCCAGCATATCCACTGAAGACACACACACAAGGTGGGGAGGACAAACTCTTTCCTCCTCTCATGTGTAAAGAGGATGCACACTAAAGAAGAACACTCCTTCCTATTCTCAGCCTTAGGGGAAGATGTGGAACAGGACTGGAGATGGACTAAAACTAAGTGCCAGGAAAAAAAACCACCCTCATCCTCATGTTTTGCCATTCTTCACTGTCTGCTGTTGCCTAAATATGACATGTTAATTTTCATGTCTCCATGCCTTCACTCATATTACTGCTTCTGCACAAGACACACTCTCTCATTTTTACCTGGTTTTACATAGCTAGAAACCTGTAACTCCTCCTTTAAGGACCAACTCAATGCTCTTACCTCTGCAAAGTCCATCCTGACCAATCTCAATCTCTAAATTAATTTAATCACTTCTCTGCCTGCTAAATTAATTCAGTCACTTCTTTGCACTTCAAAACTTAATTTTAGTGGTTTGTGGTTTCTGGCACTCAACTATGAAAAATTCACTAATACCTCTATAAAGAGGGTTTACATATATACCAGTTGCTTATTAATCATTAGGTCAATAAAAAAGAACTCAATATTCTGCTGTTATCAAAAGATAGTATTGTAAAAAACCATTTACTCAAAAAAAATGGTTCTGAGGGACCAGCAGTTAGCGTAATGGCTATGTTGCTTGACTCTCACGTAGTTGACTGCGGTTCGCGTCCCGGACCCGGTGGCTTAAAATTCACGCCGGGCACATGTGCGTGCGTGCCCAAGATCCCAAGAGGAGAATGGAGCAGAAGGGATTGCGGCATGGCCATCCCCCCTGGGGGGTGATTTCTCACTTTCTGTCTTTCTGTCTCTCTGTCTGGCAAGTGCACGCATCCTATAGCAAAAAACTCTCAAAAAAAAAAAAAAAAAAAAAGTTCTGAGAGCCAACTGGTAGAATGGTGGTTAAGGCAGCTGGATCCCATACAGCCAACTGCACAATTGGAGTTCCAGATGCAGCAGCTTGAAAAACACACTGGACATGTGTGCATGCATGATTACCCCAAATCCCAAAAGGATGAATGGGAAAGGGACTGAAGTATGGCCATTCCTTCTCAGGGAGTGGGGTGGGGCTTTCTCACTCCCCTCTTCCTCCTCTTTCTTTCAGCAAGCACATGCCCACTAGCAAAATTTGAAGAAAAAAAAAAAGTTCCTGGGACCAGCAGATGATGTAATGGTTATGTTGCTGAGCTTCCTCAAAGTTGACTGCAGTTCAAATCCCGAATCCAGAAGCTTAAAACTCACGCCATGTGTGTGTGTGTGTGTGTGTGTGTGTGTGTGCATGCCCAAAATCTTAAGAGAAGGGACTGCAGCATGGCTATCCCCCCCCCCAGGGGTGGGATGTGATTCTCACTTTCTGTCTCTCTGGTGACCACATACCCCCTATAGTAAAAATCTCTCTCTCTCAAAAACAAACAAAAAAAAGTTCTTGGGACCAGCAGTTAGCATAATGGTTATGTCTCTGGACTCCCATGTCTTTGACTGTGGTTGGAGTCCCGGACCCAGAGGCTTAAACTCATGTTGGGTGCGTGTGCGTGCATGCCCAGGATCCCAAGAGGAGAATAGAGGAGGTACAGATTGTGGTGTGGCCATCCCCCCGGAAGGTGATTTCTCGCCTTCTGTCTGTTTCTCTCTGTCTTTCTGGCAAGCCCATGCACCCTATAGCAAAAACCTCTCCAAAAAATAAAAATAAAAAAAGTTCTTATATTAAGTTATTGGGAAAGTCACTTTAAGTATCAATATAAGCTAATTACTCACTCTAACCAAAAACCAAAAAGTTTAGAAGCACAGAAATGGGAGCAGGTTCATGGCCTTGTGGTTAAGGAAGCCAGATCCCACGTGGCTGACCATTCAGTTAAGTCTCAAACCCAGTGACTTGAAAAATACTCATGGCATATGTATGTACAAGACGAAAATCACAAAAGGAGGGAGAAATGAAGAGACTGTGGTAGGATCACAATCCACTGGGTGGGTGCTTTCTCCCTCTCCGTCCCTCAGAAAGTGTAGGTTCCCTCTAAATAAATATTTTTTTAAAAAATCGCAGAAATTATGTCCAATCTTAAGAATTCCAACCAGTAGTGCATTGTTGCAACTTACTGTACAAAACTGAGATCCTTTTCTTCAACTGAAGAATAGGATAATTTATTTATTTATCTATAAATAAATTAATGATTTATTTATCTATAAAAAATTAATTGTGATAATCAACTTATAGTTGTGAATAACTACACTGTTAAAGCTAAGTAAATTTCAACAAATAGTGCTGGGACAACAGGAAAGCCACATGCAAAAAAATTAAGTTGGACTCCTACCTCATGAATAAGCACACCCATCTAGAATAAGCACACCCATCTGTCTCCTTCTGGTAATTAAAACAGAAAATATTTGCATGCCATTTATCTACTTGCAAGCCATATGAGATCTAGAATAAGCAAATCTACAGACACAGAAAGTAGATTAGTGGTTGTCAGGAGCTGGGGCAAAAGGAGAATGACAGCTAATAGGTACAGGTTTCCATTTGGGGTGATGAAAATATTCTGGGATTATAGAAAGTGATGTCTGTACAACTTTGTGAATGAACTAAAACCAATGAATTGTGTATTTTAAAAGGGAGAATTTGGAGGCTAGTAGGTTGTGTGAAGCTTAGGGTAACTAGATCCCACATGGCCAACTGCAGATCTGGAGTCCAGGACAGGTGGCTTGAAAACATGCCGTGCACAGATACATGGGTGCCAAAAATGCTGAGAGGGGAATAGAGGACAAAGGACTACAGCATGGCCATCCCCACTAGGAGTGATTTCTCATTCCGCAGCCCTCCCTACCCCCACTTCTCCTCTTCACGCCACCCCCCCCCAAACTATGTGCCCTACAGCAAAACTAAAAAATTCTTTTAATTTTAAAAGGGTGAATTTTGTTACACGAAATATACAGACCTTGTGGCCAGCAGATGGCATGGGGGTTAAGGTACTTAACTCCCGCATAGCCAACAGCGATTTGAGTACAAGACAGGGCAGTTTGCTTTTGTTTCCGCATGCCCACACACACACACACACACACACACATACTCTCACTCTCTCACTCTCTTTCTCTCTCTCTCTCTCTCTCTCAAAATTTAGAGCAAAATTTAGTAAAAAGAAAAAAAAAATTCAATAAATATTAAAAAAAGAAATATACCTCAATAAAGCTGTTATGTTTAAAACTAAGTTAAGGGGTCAACAGGTGGCATGGTGGTTCAGGTGCTGGACACCCACATGGCCAACCAAGGTTCTAGTCCCAAACCTGGCAGCTTGAAACTCATGCTGGGCATGTGTGCATGCATGCCCAAAATCCTGAGAGGAGAATGGAGGAGTAAGGACGCAGCATTGCCATTCTTCCTTGGGGATGATTTCTTGCTTCCCTTTTTCTTCCTCCCCCCTCTCCCACTCTCTCTGGCAAGCGCACATACCCTATAGCCAAAAAAATAATAATAATAAATCTCAAAAAAAAAGCTAAGTTAATAAAAAACTGAAAAGACTGCAACTGATTCCAACAATACCTTATCCAAACAAATATATTTTATTTATATAAGTTAATACCACCTACATTAAACACTTGACTTTACAAAAGATGAAAAACCAAAATTGGATTGTTGTGGTTGAGTAGGGGTGGGACAATTTGCCCTCAATGTACAAACTATAAAGAAAATACATTTATTTCTAAGAAGTTCAATTCACTAGGCAGCAAAAAAATAATAATAATCATCAAGTTTATACTCAATTTACCTGGACAATCTCCATTTTAAAATACAAACTAATAGTTCTTGTCAAAAATTTCATCTTGGGAACCAGCGGTTAGCGTAATGGCTATGTCGCTGGATTCCCCATGGAGTCGACCACAGTTTGTGTCCCGGACCCGGTGGCTTAAAACTCACGCCGGGCACGTGTGCGTGCGTGCCCAAGATCCCGAGAGGAGAATGGAGGAGAAGGGATTGCGGCGTGACCATCCCCTCTGGGGGGTGATTTCTCGCTTTCTGTCTCTGTCTCTCTCTGTCTGTCTGGTGAACGCACGTGCCCTGTAGCAAAAACCTCTCCAAAAAAAAAAAAAAATTTCATCCTAACCAAAATACCATCCTTCCAGAAAGCAAAGAATGGTTACTGATCCAGATTTCTCAAGTAGAAAAATTACTGGCAAAATTCTATAAAAGTGCCTTTTTCCCCTTTTAAGTTTAGCTATAGGTGGGACCAACAGGTGGCGTGGTGGTTAAGGCACTGAACACTCCCACATGGCTGACCAAGGTTCAAGGTCTCGGACCTGGCGGCTTGCTTTCTCACTTCTCTCTCTCTCTCTCTCTCTCTCTCTCTTTCTCATCAAATTAAAATAAATGAATGAATAAATAAAATTAAATTAAAAAATAATTCTTAAAAAAAAAATTTTGCTATAGGACACATGTAGTCACCAGAGACAGAAAGACAGACAGACAGAGAAATCACTCCCCAAAGGGGATGGCCACACCCACAGTCCCTTCTTCATTCTCCTCTCGGGATGCTGGGCATACACGCTCAAGCACCCGGTGTGATCATCAAGCCACTAGATCGAGACTCAAATAGCACACTGATAATGTGGGATCCAGCCACCTTAATATCTGCACCCACCTGCTGGCCATAAAAGTGCCTTTTTAATTACAAGTAGTTTAAGTAAAAATACTTAGTATTTCTGGAAAGTTTATTGACAGGTTAATTTTAGACTTAATTATGCTAAAAAGGGTTTCTGAAGCTTGAAAAAATTATATAAACTAATTTTTAAAAATCAACCCATTTTGACACCTTCCTATTTTTAAAAAATCAACCCATTTTGACCCCTTCCTGGCTCCTGAGAACTAGCCATTTTGGGGGAAACAGAAATGAAGATTTCCCACTGATAATTCAGCCTCCAGCACACAAAACTCGTGTGATTAAACTTCCAAGTTTGGGAAGAAACCGACCATTCACCAGATGACTAGAAATCGCTGCAGGACCACAAAAAATATGGGGAAGCAGGAAAATACCTCTCCTCCAAGGGAAAAGGATAACTCCTCTTCATCCACACACAGTTCAATGGAAATCATGGAAATGTCTGATAAAGAATTTAGAACATTCATAATGGCAAAGCTAACAGAGATGGAAGAGAAGAGAGACAGTGAACTGTGGAAGAGGAAGGAGAAAGGAGTTGAAGAGTTCCAGGAGGTGAGGAAATTAATGCAAGATCTAAAAGGAATTTCACACTTTACAAAAGAATCAGATGGAACTGTTAGAGATGAAGGCTATTAATACAGGAAGTCAAAATCTCCCTTGAAAGTATTAAAAGCAGACTAAATCATACAGAAAATAGAATCTCAGATGTAGAAGAGAAAATTGCTGACCTAGAAAAAGCCACCACGAAGACTGAGAAAATTGCCCAAAAATTTGAGAATAATATACGAGAAATACTAGATACCATCAAATGTCCAAACATCTGGATGATAGGCATCCCAGAAGGCGAAGAGACTCATAAGGGCATTGATAATATATTCCATGAAATCCTGCAAGAAAACTTTCCAAACCTAGAGAGGCACTCAAAGATTCAGTCCCAAGAAATACAGAGGACCCCAAATAGAATCAACTCAAGAAGATCTTCTCCAAGACACATTATAGCCAGATTGA
>NW_006159577.1:2205341-2211004 GCF_000334495.1 Tupaia belangeri chinensis
ATATTGTGTGATCAACAAAATGTTGGGGGAAAAGGAATTGAAAACAACTGTAGACAGCAGAGATAGTGTAATAAGAAAGTGGAAAAGGGCAGAGGGTCAGACATGGGGTTAAAAAAAAAGATATATATATATATATAACTAGAAATGGAATATTATTGATGGTAACGCATGATTAAGCCACTATGCAGTTTATTCTAGATGGGAAACCACATTTAGTATGTTGTGATGATGCTCAGGGAATGAATGTAAATTAATTTAAAAAAAGAGTTTCAGGAGGAAAAAAAACACTGAAACTGTTCTTATCGAAATTTTTTTAAAAATGCGTATTTGATGACTGCAGTAAGCTATATAGCCTCAGCTAGGTACTACTTTATAGTATGTTTATTATACTCACTGAGGTTTATGCCTAAAGTCAGACTTGGGCTCATGTATATGTATGTGTCACCTGTGCTTGCTATTGGAAATATTTAGACTGACTAAGTTCATTAGCACATCAATTAAATGGGAGGGGGGAGGCATAGAAAGCAACCATGGATACCAGAGACAATGTGGGAGGAGGGTGGGACATGGCAGAAGGTGAGTGATAGAGAATCAAGGATGGTGGAAAAAAAAAAAAAAAAATATATATATATATATACAAGACATAAGAAATGGAAAATTATTTGTTGATAACACGTACGTTGATGTGCTTGATTGTGCCAATATACAGTGTATTCTGGATGGGGAAAAAAACGAAAAACAAATATTTTGGGCCTGGCAGATGGTATGGTGGTTAGGGCTGCTGGACTCCCACATAGCAGACTATGGTTAGAGTCCCGGACCTAGCAGCTTGCTTTCTCACTTTCCTTCTCTCTCTCTCTGGTCAATTAAAATAATGACAATGAATAAAATAATAATAAAAAAAAAATTCAAGAGGGGAAAAATGTTTTGAAGAACTAGAGGAGGAGGACAAGCTTCCACACTGATGAAGTAGAAAAGTCAAGATGGTAATCTGACGAGAGACCATATCCACAAACACCATGCCTCTTAACCACACACAGGCACTACACATTAGAAACATACACACCTATTTTCCAAATGCATAAGCATCCACCTATATACATATAATTATATACATTATCCTTGGTATACAAAAATACTACAGACCAGCTTATTTGTATTTCCTCCCAACAGTGTTGACAGGTAGCTGTGAATCATATATTCTCCTATTTCATCTAACTTATGATCAATGCCATGCTGCCAACATCTGAGGTTAAGAATGCATGCTGAAGCTACACATTATTTTCTCCTTTCCATGATGCTGTTACCTATATACAAATACAGAACAGCCAACTTAGTGTTACACATGCCAAACTCAAAACCATGTATCTGCCCCAGACTCATATATTAAGTAAACCACAGAATTGTGGTACTGTGGCTAGCAGGCGGCGTGTGGTTAAGGTGCTGTACTCCCACATGGTTGACTGTTGTTTGAGTCCCAGGCCTGGCGGCTTGCTTTCTCACTTTCCCTTTCTCTCTCTCTGGTTAAATTAAAAAATAATAATAAATAAAATAAAATAATTCTATTAAAAAAATTGTGGGGGCCCACAGATGGCATAATGGTTACATCACTGGACTCCCACATAGTCGACCGCAGTTTGGGTCCCAGACCCAGAGGCCTAAAACTCATGTTGGGGGGGACCAGCAGTTAGCCTAATGGCTATGTCACTGAACTCCCATGTAGTCGACCACGGTTCGAGACCCGGACCCGGTGGCTTAAAACTCACGCCAGGCGCGTGTGCACGTGTGCCCAAGATCCCAAGAGGAGAATGGAGGAGAAGGGACTGCGGCATGGCCATCCCCTCTGGGGGGTGATTTCTCGCTTTCTGTCTCTCTGTCTCTCTCTGTCTGTCTGGCGAGCACACACGCCCTATAGCAAAGACCTCTCAAAAAAAAAAAAACTCACGTTGGGTACATGTGCATGCATGTCCAAAATCCCAAGATGAGAATGAAAGAGAGGGGATTACAGCATGGCCATCCCCCCTGGGGGGTGATTTCTCCCCTTCTGTCTCTCTGTCTCTCCAGCGAGTACACACATACTATAGCAAAAATCTCTCTTAAAAAAATAAAAAAACTCACACCAGGTGCCTGTGCGTACGTGCCCATCACTCTGAGGGTTGAGTTCTTGCTTTCTGTCTCTGGCAAGCACACATACCCTAGAGCAAAAATCTCTCTAAAAAGAGAGTACTTATTTTTATATGATTAATATGATATGATCATTATTAAAATGTTGAGTATCTTCTATAGGCAGAGAACTGTTCTGATAACAGACATACACACACTGATCAAATTTTAAGTTTCCTTATTTCTTCCATGAGTAAGAGACAGAGAAAACCCCCAACAGGGTCTCTACCATGATTCATCCCAAGCCTTCAGCGAACCCTAGATCATGAGCATACAACTGTCCTGAGGAGTCAGGGAAGTCTCCAGATATGTACCAGGAACCTTCATCATGTAGGATTGCCTCACCATCAGACCCTCTGAGCAAGTATTTTTATACTTTTTTTTTCTTTTTTTTTTTTTAGAGGTTTTTGCTATAGGGCGTGTGCGCTGGCCAGACAGACAGAGAGACAGAGAGATAGAAAGTGAGAAATCACCCCCCAGGGGGGATGGCCACACCGCAATCCCTTCTCCTCCATTCTCCTCTCGGGATCTTGGGCACACACGCACACGTGCCCGGTGTGAGTTTAAGCCACCGGGTCCAGGATGCGAACCACGGTCGACTACACGGGAGTCCAGCGACATAGCCATTACACTAACTGCTGGTTCCTAAGTATTTTTTAAGACAGCCGTAATGTCAAATACTTGTCTCATAAACCATCAAAATCCCAGAAACTCCAATACTTAATTAAGGGTACACACTGCATATACTAGAACATCTCTGTAACCAAAAAAACCTTGTCAGACCATGTATCCATATTTCCCTGTGCTGAGTATGTGGTCTCCAATTAGAGGTTTTTGCTATAGGGCGTGTGCGCTGGCCAGACAGACAGAGAGACAGAGAGATAGAAAGTGAGAAATCACCCCCCAGGGGGGATGGCCACACCGCAATCCCTTCTCCTCCATTCTCCTCTCGGGATCTTGGGCACACACGCACACGTGCCCGGTGTGAGTTTAAGCCACCGGGTCCAGGATGCGAACCACGGTCGACTACACGGGAGTCCAGCGACATAGCCATTACACTAACTGCTGGTTCCTAAGTATTTTTTAAGACAGCCGTAATGTCAAATACTTGTCTCATAAACCATCAAAATCCCAGAAACTCCAATACTTAATTAAGGGTACACACTGCATATACTAGAACATCTCTGTAACCAAAAAAACCTTGTCAGACCATGTATCCATATTTCCCTGTGCTGAGTATGTGGTCTCCAAAGATACATAGCACAGAGTTCACATAGCATTTCTGAAAGGTCTAGCTAGGAAGTAGGATAATCGTTAAAAAAAATGAAGAGAAATCCAGGCTATAATACGCTAAGGAAAAAAGGAAGAAAGTCTTAAGTAAGAGAAAACTGATCAGCTCTCCTGGAGTTGAAGCAGTCAAAAGAGGTTTCTCAAGAGACAGAACCTAACTGGGCCCAGAGTAAAGAGAGTATTCCAAGAATACCAGGGGAAGAGGATTTCAAACAAAAAGAATGGCATAAGGAAAGGCTAAGGGGAGGGACTTCACAGGAACAACAAACAAGTTAGTTTGGCTAGAATAAAGGATTCACAAAAAGAAAAAAAGAGTTAAGACGGAAGAATGGATCATGCCCAGACTACAGAGAAATCTGAACATGCTAAGGAGCATGAACTTGGTTGTGCATGTATTTGTATTCTGAAAGTCTTTAAATTGTAAAGCAAAGAGGTCCAAGTACTCAAATGTGCAAGAAATCATTTACCCAAAGCATAAGTGGAGCACAAATATTTCAAATGCAACACCACATCCTTGAGAGAAAAAGTGTTCCAGGCCTAGATACAAGATGGTAATATCAGAGGAAGGGGAAGGCAAACAGAAATGTCTAATAAAATAGAACCAATAAAGTACAGTGATCTACTTTAGCAATTCTCACTTACTTATAAAGTTTGCATTTACTATGAAAGCAACACAAGTATAAAGTACATGGAACAGATCTCACTGTATCAGTTACCCATATGAAGCAATTCACCTCAAATGTTGTATAACTGGATCATGAGTTTCAAAACTATGCTAATCCTCAGACTTTAAATGTGATATGCCATAACCCCTATTGGTGTACAGATCTGGATCAAGGCCATGAGCTTAAAATACACTGCCATGAACGAGTTCATCATACTAACCCAAGCACATTTCAAAAGTAAATAAATGGGTGTCCTAATGCTCTGAGATATTAATAAACGGTGCTGAAACAGCAACAGAAATAAAACTCTCATGACATATTCAAACAATATCCTCCCTAAAAGACTAAAATGTGTTATTGCTGTCCTACTACCTCTTCACCCCCCCCATAGCCCAATAAAAACGCTGTTATGAACTTTTTAGTATGAGGAGGAAACTGGCTATCTTAAGACAAAAATTGAAAACACGGTTCTAAATTTTCTTAGAATTACCTCATTTAATACAAAATAAATAAATAAACAGGAAGCAAGACCTAGCTTTATTTTTTCTATAGTTTAAATGACTTTCTCAAGGCTCTGGCAAAAGCAAAGACCAAAATTCTTTATGATTGCCCTTTGGCTTATGGTTTGTACAGAGTCATCCTGTCCGATCAAAACAGGGGTACCCTAGAGGTTGCACAAGTGATAAAGAACTCAACTGAAACAAGACTTGTTCATGGTAGAGAAACTACTCATTATATAACATGTCTGAGAGTTAAAATTTTGTCAACTGTATTCCTAAAACAATACTACTGTACATTAAATTGATGAACATCATAAGCTGATTATATCGTGAGGCCAAAATAATTGAGTAAAGGGGGCCGCGCCTAAACAGTCTATGGAGCTACGGAAAGGAGGAATTAATGAACTGAAATAAGAAAATTCTCAACAAGAGTTTCACTGTATCTTAAAGATAATGCCCGGCTCAAGCTTCCAGGCTTCACCTACACTGCTGGTCCCTTGTGCTTAATGCAAGTATTCATTTCAGTTCTTTTGTCTGTGAAAATACCCGCACTATACCGCGGCAGAGAAAAAAAATAAGACTCTTGCACTGAGCAATCGCGATTGCGAGCGGAAGGGGTAATCTTTCTACTAGTCCCAGCTCCTCCTCCCCACCCTCCCGGTCGCCCCCCACCTTTATTTTCTTACCAGTGGCAACAACAGGAGGCCACTGCAAGACCCGGAGTGAGAGCGGCCGAGGGCCCTAATACAAGTTTGGAGACCAGCACCAACTTGTGGCGATGGACTCAAGTATTTACGGCCTATTGCAGAGGGGAGCGGAACCCCACTCACCGACTCGTATCTGGCAGGAAAAGAACTTGGGAGAAAATCTGGCGGAAGAGAGGTGGCAGGGCCGGCGACGCGTCCAGCTGCGGCCGATCGATGGTCGGTAAACAAGCCGGGCGGACCCACCCTCCCACGGCCCCAGGCCAGTCCCCGCACCCGGAGAGCCCAAGATGGAAGCGCGACCAGCGGCAGCCTGGGGTCCCCCGCCCCCCCCCGCCCTG